>NW_011499911.1:780681-781571 GCF_000495115.2 Populus euphratica
GTCGTTGCAGGGGGGGTCCAACCCGACAGGAGAGAACTCCAAATCTTAGCTTGCCCTAGAGTTTTATAAGGTTTTTTTTTATAGTGGGGTTATAATTGGTTTTTAAAATATTTTTTATTTTAAAATATATTAAAATAATTTAAAAATATAAAAAAATATTAATTTTAAAAAATAAAAAAATAAAACAATTTTAAAAGCATTTTAAAATATAAAAACAAACACCAGATTTTCCTTGTTCTTCTATAGAAACTCTCTATTGAAATTTTATTTTTTCTCAATTAAAAGAAATTTGAGCAAAAAATTAAAGATGACAAGATATTAAAAAACATGTACCTGATTCATAATGTGTTGCATAAATAAAAAAAATAAAATTATTTTTTATATATGCATGCATTTGATGAACGTGTTTTTAGAGTACAAGATGAATGACCATATTAATAAAACAAATTGGATAATTTTCTTTAGATAATGAAACTTTTAGTAATATATATTAAACAAGGTGTTTTTATTTTGAATAACACTCTATAAGATTCTAAATACACATAACATTGAATTCAAAAAAAAATTCTACATCTCTTTCCTAGAAATGCCTCGTCTTTAATTTGGTGTGAGATTAGTGATACAACAATTTATTTGAAATTGTTAATGAAGTTCAAGATAAATTCAAAAGACTACAAATGACTTTTATTATTAGATTTGTTGAAAGAAATATATTTATACGCGAACATTGTTTTTTAAATATAGTGCATGTTGATTAGTACTTAAAAGTGTATTTTTATCAAGGTTTTATATCATCATTTTGCACTTGAAGTATCAATAACTCCTTAACTAAAGCATGTTTTATAATAAGATATCTAATAATATAAGATACCTTTAAGTTGTGGTAAATG
>NW_011499911.1:782349-791625 GCF_000495115.2 Populus euphratica
TGTTTGACATACCATTAGTGGAACCTCTAACCTTGACAATTGTTATTATCATTGTTTAATCCTTATATTAATCTTCCATCTCAAAGTTTTCATCAACTTCTTCTTTTTTCTTCCTTTTTATTATTATTATTATTACTACTGCTGCTACTACTATTATTATTGCTACTAAAATTATTATTGTTGTTGTTGTTACTGTTGTTGTTGTTTATAATTATTGTTTATAATTTGTATAATTAACCTCCCTGTGGTTCGATCCCGATCTTGCCGGGTTATTTATTACTTTGACACTCCTGCACTTGGGAGAAGACATCAATCTTTTAGTCGCGTCACATGTCAAAGATAAAGTTGCTTTAACTTTTAAGAAAAATATTTTTTTATTTTATCTTATCATAATCTTGATATTTAAAATATTAGAGGTCAAAGGTATGTCATTGCTAGTAATATGCAAGGAGAGTAGAATGATTTACAAGCTTTATTCATTAAAGATTGCCTTTATGCATATTACATGAATTACTTAGCCTATCAATTATCATTGACTCTTATTATTACAGTTAGAGTATTTAATGTTCATACTTTCTTTCAAAATTTGATTGTTATTGTTAATATTGTTAGTGCTTCTTGCAAATACAATGATGGATTGCATGCTTTCTAAATAGTTGTAATTGAACACTTAGTTGCTATTGGTGAGATTGAAATGGGTAAACTAGTTAATGAAGAAGGTGGTTTGCAGTAACATAAAAATAGTAGATGGAGTTCACACTTTAAATCAATTTATAGTTTGATAAATGGGGCAACTTGCTTAGTTTTTGAAAACACTATTTAAAACGAATATACTTATTCTAAACACGGTGATGTAGCTTTTGCAATTAAGTCTCTAATATCATTTCATTTTTCAATCTATTTACATTGAAATGAAGAATGTTATAGGAATTATCAATGTGCTTTACCAAGTCTTACAACAAAAATCTTAAGACATTTTAAATATCATGCCTTTGGTGTCTAGCATAAAGAGAACCAAGAAGAAGAGAAGAAAGAGAAGAGTGTTACCTAGAATAGAGGTGCTCTAGTAGCTGGGTTGACAGCGGCTTGCGATAGCTATCAGGCGTTGGTTCCAGATGGCGATCCTACTATATATATTTCTATTTTTTCTTCTTCTTACTGTCTTTTGCTATCTTTTTTTCTACTTTCTTCTCTTGCTCCCTTTTTTACTTTTTTACGCTCTTACTCCCTTTGTTTCTCTCTTCCTTACATTCCCCTCTCCCTTTATTTTCTTTTCTTTTCTTTTCTCTATCGCGGCTTCCCTGTTTTCCTCCCTCAGTGTTTGGTTATTCATTTGGCTTTTATAACCAGAGGACGCAAAGTGTTTTTTTGGTAAGAGTATCGTGCATCATGGCGGTGAGGAACATTAGCCGCGAGACACGCCCACCCTTGATTGAAGCTCTAACGCCTCACCTGTCTCTTTATTGCTGATCGTTTTTTTCTTTTGAAGAAGATCATGAATAACACGCATAATTCTTAATGAAACGATGCCGTTTTCAATTTCAAAATGATATTTTTTATTTGGTCTTTAGATGTTTTTACAATTTTATAACAAGCCCCTTGGAAAAGTTGTAATTGGATCCCTTGATTTTAACACCATTTCTAGTTTGGTCATTGATTTCGGATTGTTTCAATTAAGTTCTTAATTGGCCATCAAACTTTAATAATCATGCAATTAAACCCCTAATTTGATCAAATCAACTCTTTAAAATTATAATAGGACCCTAGAACTTTAATTTCTTCCAATAACAACCTATATTGATTTAAAATTTATTTTTTCTTACAATCCAACCCTTCACAAATTCAATTAAACCTTGGATAAAATTTAATTGAGTCTATAAATATCTGATTTTAGACTTTTCTTCCTCAACTTGAATTTTCTTTGTCAATAGAGCTCTTATTAGTCAAAAATATACCATCAAATTTCAACTTTATGCATTTTTGAACCTTTTCAACCAAATTTGGCATTTTTCGGTATTCCAGCATTCTTTTCTTATTCCTATTATTTTTTGGATTTTTTCTAAATATTCTTTTGATATATATATATTATTTTATTTTTGTGAAAAGCCAAAAATAAATAACAAGTAAATGACAACACTTCAAAAGGAAGAAAAAGAAAGAAGGAAAGAAGGAAAGAAAGATGACCAGCAAAAGACTCGGGGGTGTTCGATGGATTTCTGTTACTAGTCCACCCTACGCAGAGGTCCAAATTTTTCAAAGTCATTCATGTATGGTTGTTTTTGCTATTTATTATTTTTAGTGGTTGAGTCCACTACTACTAAAAGTAAAAAAGTAAAAGTTGACCTGGATACTCACGTTAATCTAAAAAAAAAAAAAAAAATAAAAAAGTAAAAGTTGACCCGGATACTCACGTGAATCTAAAAAAAAAAAAACAAAATCAGTATTATTGCAATTTTTGTCGTGGAGAACTGGACTCCATAAAAAAAAATACAAAAATAAAAGTAAAAACAAATAAATATACTCTAAAAACATGTTTTCTTCTTGGATGCAGTGATCATTCTGCAGTTGTTATGGCAGTAAGACGAAGGCAATAGAATATAAGTGATGTTGGTGCGCATAAAATATTCAAAGCAGCAAGTGTTTTCAGATTATTTTTTTTCTCTGGATAAAATCTAGAAGATAAGAGATCGCAACAATGGCAAAGGGCACCCCATAAGCTGTTGCAATTCGAAGGCAAACCATGTAAATTTAGAGCCCGTTTGGACGGTTCTTCAACCAGAGTTTCACCAATTTTTTTACAAGTGTTTTTTATCAAAAATAAATTTTTAAAAATAAAATAAAATAAAACCATCATCATATACCACTTGACTTTGAGCAAACAAAGCAGGATGGAACTCTAGAAAGAGCACTTCTGGTGTTATTCGGTCATGGTCGGCATTTGCAACCTGTGCACATCAAACTTGGAGTGAGAGAAAAAGAAGAAAATAGATTATTTTTTTAAAATAAAATAATAAAAAACCGTGTTTGGAAACTATTTGTCCACGTCAGCCATCAATTTGCCAAACTAAAAAGTTGTGGGTCCAGATTCATTCTCCGTGGCCCACTTTCACTCCCCCTGTGAACATGCAGGTAGCAGCCAGCTTAGAGGGTCCATCAAGCAACGAAAGCAATATAACGTCACCAGACACCAGCTTCTTCTTTTCTCAACTTTTTCATCGATCTTCACGAGAGCTGCAAGGAGGGTGTTTTTTTTGGCATATTTTATGGACTACCCATTCATCCATGTCGACTGGATCGCCTCTCCTTATTTAGTGCTACTGCTGCTGGTAAATTCATGGAGCACAATCTTGCAACTTGCTGCTACAAGTAGTCGAGTGCTGGAGGCAATTTGATAATTGTTTTTTGTTTGTTATTCAAGGTTCGTTGCCTTTCTTTAGTAATCTTGCATTCAATTTACTGTTTTTCCATTTCTTGAAATGCCCCAGAGGCCACGAAAGGGCCCAACTTGCGCTCCACATTTCCAATTTTTAATAAGCAACAGGAGCAACAGCACGAGAGCAAAGTAGAACACTCACCAGCTGTGTTTCACTATTCTTTAAGAAAACAAAACAAAAATCTAGCTTTGCTCCATTGTAGGTGAAAGGATATTTGCATGACAATATTATCTAGTGTGTGGATTCCAATCAACTTTGTACGGTCGAGTGAAATATGCTGATAGGGTCCAATCATCCAGCTATAGCTGGGGTCCTGCAGAACATATTTTGCAACAAGATTTTGACTCGTATATAGCAAGGAAGGTAGAAAAATAATGGAGGAGGGAGGAGGGCACGAGTGACATCCATAGCTAATGGCAACTGGCAATTGATGGCTTGACTGTCATGTGGTTGTAAACAAAGAGAAGGTTGATAAGGAAATCTTTTGATTGGTTAACTGCACAGTGTTGAAAAGTTCTCCCAGCCCTTCTAACAAAAAATCGCATAAATCATGCATCAAATTTCATAGTCATACTTCAAGAATCAAGAGTTTTTTTGGGGTCCTTGGAAGAACTTTTGTTTGTAGATTTTTTTTTTAAGAGTATTTTAGAGTTTAAAAGTACTAAATTGATACTATTTTTAATTATTTTATTATTTTAATGTACTAATATAAATTTTCTTTATATTAATATATTTTTAAACAAAAAGTTATTTTAAAAAACATCTTACACTATACTTCCAGGCAGCACTTACAGAGCTCAAAAGCCATAATTTTCTACAGTGCCAATGATTATTCTTCACTCGATTCGAATCTAGTCAGTCTTGCTGTCTCTTTGGCGAAAATCTTACCTTTGCATTGGACTTGTACAATCCCAGATGCTATTTGCATTATTTATGTGGTTGATGCGCACCAAATAAAAACAGATACATCATACAAGCAATCTTTACTAGAAACATGATCTTGAACGGCAAAAGCAACTAGTAAGCATCAAAGAGCTTACACCTCAATTAACACCAAGAACAGGAACCCTCGTTGTAAAAGAGAGGAGCGAGACTGATAGTAGGCCTTTGCAATCATAACAAACATAACATGCTGTAAATGGTGCATGTAATGATGGGGCCATAGGCTTGTTGAATCTGTCACTTGCTGGTATGTCCTCATATCTTTCACATCATAATTATCTAGCAACGTGAATATTGGCATTAGACGATGTTTACGAAGATGACAAAATAAGTAGATAGAATTATGATAACACGCCCATCACTCCTTTAATTCGTTAAGGGAGTGATTTAACGGGAAGAATAGTTTGCGCATGGAATGATAACAGAGTTGGACTTTTCACAGGCCCACAGAAAACTGCCGTTGCATTACCACAGCTCTTTCGGCTGGAACCCTAGCTAGACTCTTTATCATGCAGCAGATGATTAATGATCATCGAAACAAGAAAATTGACGAGGCTAAATTCCATTGTTAATTTGGCATGCATGCAGAATAAACAGGGAGGAATGCATTGTTGACAAAATAGTAACATTTAAAAAAAAAACATGGAAAAATGTTACTATTTTTAGACCAAAACAAAATAATATGCTTTGAAACAGCCATTTTCCAAAATTCTCGAACTGTTGACAACAAGTCACTGTGTCCTAAAGGCTTTTATCCAATCAAGCTCAACTTTGAAATCACTTGGTCCAGATCAAGCACCATGCATCCCACCTTCTGCATTGACAGACAAAGACAAGCCCAGAATACGAGATTGATTCGTTTCCATCTGTGCATCTATAGCGTTTCCTCTCCATGTTGGCAAGCATCGAGCGATAGGTATCTGAAAATATCACGAAAATAAAGTGCAAACCAGAATGCTGAAGTATTTACTCCACATATGAACCTCTTGTGTGTATAGATAGCATAATAGTAGCACTGAATTCTTGATTTACAAGTAGAGAAACCAAGATAAAGCAAATTGAGCAAGTTTAGGATATTCTTCTGATGGGATTCCATCATGTCCAAGAGAATTAATTAATCTATTTGACATAATCAGAGAGATCAATAGACGCTAGGCCACCAACCGATAATTTCTTTGAGCACAAGAATGGTAACTCCATCATAACAAGTTGCAATTGTATCATATGTTTCTGGATCAATGAAACCATCAAACTGCAAATGATTAAACAGGCAAGGTATATATGTTGTACATAGTGTCTGATGTGATCTTAACAGAACAAAAGGATGGGAAGAATGCAGATGAAGATATATACCATTTTTAATTTGAAGCATTACGACAGTCCAGATGTTAGAGAACTACAATTGAGTGTTCATTAAGTGGGGAAAAAACTCTCTGTTACTCAAAAAAGTGCTCATCACAACAGAAGGAAACTACAATAACAGAGAGTATCAGTTCTCATTTAGTATGTGTGCATGGTATACAGCCAATTACAAAAAAAAAAAAAAAAAAATCAACTGCATAAGAGAGCCAACCACAAGAAAAACCAAGTTATCATAAAAAGAAGTAACTCTGATAGAGTAACTCTGAACTGATCTGTTGTTATAAATCAAACATGTAATGTGGAAGGCAATGAAATGATCACAGTGGGAAGAAATCTGAAAGTAGCAATCTCCTTTGAAGTAGAATTAACAAGAGATTTAAAACTCACACAGAGTATGTTCTTCCTCAAGAAAAGAAACAGCAGTAAACAACTTTCAGAATGAAGGGAGGCAATCCTAAGTTAAAGAGCTTTATTCTATTTGTGATTGATGACCTGCACATATATAATCCTAATTAGCTCTGGCCCTACAGGCAAACTGGTACATCAAACAACTAAAAGAACTTCCCACTTGATTATCCTTACAATTAAAAGAAAAAAGAAAGGGAAAGGGAAAGGAAAAGGTGGACCAAAATCTGAACCATAAAAATGCAAAGTTCGACAGAGAAACATAGATTTTTTTATTTATGACATCCTCGCAAGTTGCATCAAAATAAATTACATCAACAATTGCCCGCCAAAGCTAATTTGGAAGATGAAGTGATTCCCTTATAGCTGTCAGATACGAACCATCACTGGACATGAAAATCAACAGAAATGCGAAAAGAGTTTTGGTCCATCAGGAATAAAGACAATGAAGGAGTACATTTGTTAAAAAACATTTGACACATGAATCCCAGCACTAGAAGAGGATGAACCTTGTATGTGATGCTGCAAAGGGCTGGGAATTCTGAATCTAAATTTCTTTGTCAGTACTTGATTTAAGTCTTTAGAAGTGGGTCAAACAACACTTTCCGTTTGTAGATTTTCACCCTCTGATGCACAAGGACTTCTAAGCGCAGTATTAAATAAATTCCGAAGTAATAAGCAGATGACTAAGCCCTGCAGTTGAGTTGGCAAAACTCAGAATCCATCACTTTCACGAAAATCGAAATGTAACATGTAATGCAATAACAGGTATAGGCCGATACCTTTCGGTCCATTTCCCTCACCCGTCATCTCCGATGAAGCTGACGACGAACCTGAAAGAATATAGAAACAAGTAAAAGTTTGGTCAGTACTTGGGCATGATCAGTCTGTAGTAATTCGCAGCATGCTCTTGACTTTCCCAAGTACTGAAACAAGTAGAATTGTCTTCTGAAGACATTGAAATGGGTGATTTCTAGTAATTGAGTTGACTGAACCAATAAATCGATGATCAAAGCATTCTACACACATACACACACCCCTCCACACTCAAAATCAGAATAAAGACGCCACTTGTTCAGCTCCTCCTTAAAAATGAAATTAAAAATGCGCATCTCAGTGGGTGGCATCAAGTCTTCCACATTCCATGTGAGAGCTATACACAAAAATATATTCAGGAAGTAGTCATCGTCGCTACAAACCACATAATTATTAAGCAAGAAACCAAGAGAAGAGTATATACCTTTCTTCGTAGCATCCAAGGAAGCTTGCATAGTGGTCTATTTTTAATTTAATTATTTTTTAGTTTTTTTATTAGATTTGATTTTTATTTTTTATTATTTTTTATTTCATTTGATATAATTTTTAAAAATATTTTTTTCAATTTCATCATATTTTTTTCGTATATAATTTAATCTTCATTCTTTTTATAGCTAATTTTTTAACCTTTACACATTTTTAGATTTGATATTTTTTTAATTTTATTTTTCAATAATAAATTACTTAAAAATTGAGCTTCTTGGTTAAGCCTCAATCATAGGTTGTAAATTTGAGAAAGTGACCTAGGTGTACTTGTTATCCTTTTTTATTATTTCATAGGTTGTAAATTTGAGAGAGTGACCTAGGTGTACTTGTTATCCTTTTTTCAAATTTCATGTTTTTTTAATTTTATTTTTCAATATTTATTTAATTTGGGGTTAGGTTCGATTCTTTTTTTTTTTTTCTATTAGATTTCTTGCATATATTTTAAAATGATCTAGATTATCTGACCCTTTAACATTAGATTCTGTTTTATTTAGTTTGTTTATATGATTACTTCAATATCATAACCGGATCACATATTTTGCATGCTAACCTGGGTGGACCTGAGTTGGGTTTTTTCGATCTTTTTTAGATTATATTTTTTTCTTTAATATTTTGTTTGTTAGGAATAAAGCTTTAAATTGTTTTTCATTTTATTTTTTATGAGGTTATCGCATTCTCATTTATGTTTTTCTTCATTACCAAATATGATCATTTAACATTTGATTTTGAAAAAAATATTTTTTTATTTTAATTTCATCATGGAATATTTAGTTCATTGAGAATAGATCATCATGCTTTCTTTCTTTCTTTCTTTCTATTAGGTTACTCTAATGTTATACTCGTTATCATGGCATTGTGTTATTTGGTAATTGAACTTCATGATTTTATTTAATTTGTTTTCAAAGAGGTTATCTTAGTGTCATATCTAAGTCTCATAGTTGATGTCCTAACCCAGATAGGCTTAGGTTGAGTTTTTTTACCTTGTTTTTGTTGTTAGCTTTCTTCTCGTTTTATTTATCATCATTTTATTTTTTATTCTTATTATTATATTAATCTAGCTTTTTAAACTCAATCAAGTCAATTACCCATGTCTAAGATTTTTTTTTTGTTTTTTCAAAATATTTGCATCACCCTTATAACTTCTTTTATGTTAAAAAAATTAAGTTTGTCTGTGGTATAGCACGAATCATTTATCTAATAAAAGTTAAATTAGGTATGACCAATACTATAATATGTGAGTGAAAACATTATTTACTAAAACAATGTTTTCATGGTTTTTCCCCCGACACCAAAAAAATTAACAATAGATATGAGGGTATTAAAGTCTTTTCATAAGGCATATTAGTTGTTATCAAATTGACTAGGACCGAATAAGCTTTTTTCTATTTCAATTGCATGGTAAAATGACCAAAATATACTTGAAAGCAAAAGGATTAAAACTAGAATCAAAGGTCATTTTGTATTTTCAATATTTCATAATAGGTTTTTTGTTATTATCAGGTCAATTATTGAGAGCTTGGTATTTGACCATATATATATATATAGGTATAGTTATAGCAAAAACAACTAAAATGCTCTAAAAGCAATAATTTTAAAGTTAGAATCAAGGGATTTTTTTGTCTCTTTACAATAGTTTTTTTTTATTATTATTATTAAGTCATCTCAAGGAGATTTGTTATTTGGCCAAATATATATAAAAAAGATATAGCTATATGTGTTGCGTTTTCTAGTGTATAGGAGGTGCATATGCCTTTGAGACAACATGTGTGGCACCTTATGATATAAAAATTTTTATTTTACCGTGTCATTGAAACCAACACCACATCCTTTT
>NW_011499911.1:792465-795817 GCF_000495115.2 Populus euphratica
AAAAGAGATTCAAGAATTGAGTTTCCTTTTTTGCCTAAATGAAAAGAGATTCAAGAACCCTTCTGGACTAGTTTCACAAATCGCTGCTTTCATGTAGGTGGTAATGTTCCTTCACACATCAGATCATTGATCAGATGTCAAGTCTTTCAGCAAAAATTCTTACAAAACCAAGTTGAAACGATGCTAACTCTGTGGTCTGCATTAACCTGCTAATGCAATAAAATAAGATGTTGCAAGACTGTTTTCACCATGGAATGACTAAAAGATTGGACTGTATTCCACAAGACTTTCTTGACTAAATTCAAGATTTGGGTTTCTTTTTCCCAGGTAGGTCAAGCTCCTTCAAAAGGCAATGTCTAATCTTGGAGTAAAATTTCTTATACTCCTGAGTTAAATTTGTCAAGAATCTTAAATTGCTAATCCCAATTATAAACGCACTAATTAACAAGCTAGTGCAATATTGCAATCGATGGGAATCTTTCAACATTACAAAAACTAAACACCTTGTATAACTGCAGTTAATTTAATCTAATTCATCCAGTAAATAATATAACAATTAAATCACATCTTAATTCTTCTTCCTTTTTTTTTTCCAATTTTTGTTTCGATTTATAGCCCTGTACATAGAAAATAAAAATTAAGGATTCAAGAATGGAGACTAGAATCACAACAAATAAACTTCCAACAAACATTCTTAATCCTAAAATATCAGCTCCTTATCTGAAGCTCTGTCCTCCTTACCGGAGGCGGCGCCGCCACCAATCTCTCCGGACTGGCAGGCAATCTAGACTTGAGTGGCAACTCATCTTCTTTGTGAACGTCATCCTCAAAGTTAAGAGAATAACTTTCAGGATCATACCTAAATTCCTCCGAACAGTGTCGTTTCCTGTTCTTTCCTCTCTTTCCCATAAAACAACGATACTTATACTTAAATTCCAAATCATGGGCTGATCTTGGTGCCCGTGGCTGAAGCTTCATGCGGTTGCTCCCTTCTTGGTCATGATCTTGATGAAGCATCTCATGCTGGTTGATCATCTCCATGTTGGAAAAGCAACAAAAGGAGGATTTTGCCTTGGCTTTCAGAGAAGTTGGAGAGTCGCATCCATTGATCACTGGCCTTGCCATTTATGGTTAACAACGGCTGTGGTGACTCTCAAAGAAGCTATATTGATACGTGAAGATTGATGAGAATGGAAAGATAAGGACGTGTATTTATTTCTCTGTATAACTGGAAAACTGTTTAAAATGGATTCACAACTTATATTGAGTTCGGTTTGATTATTCGGTATCAGGTTCTAAAATCAAAATCAAACCAAACCGAGTTAGTTTTATGATTTTTAAATCAGTTTGATCTTTTTTTTGTTTTATTTTTTTAGTTAATTTTTTCTCGGTTTCTACAATTTAATCAAGTGATCAATTTTTTTAAATACCTTTATCTACATGGTATATATACTAACAATGCACTCAAGGTTAAGTGTGGGATGCTTGGAGTTGAGCAAAGGCTAGGTTCAAGGTATCCCAGATCAAGGCCATCGTGATTGAGGATTAAATCGAGTCTAAACAAAGGATAAAGACCACATCTTGTAACTTTGAATAACATAAACATTAACATTCCCACTAATTCTGAGTATCCAATTTAGACTAAATGCATTTTTAAAAAATAAAATAAAAAATACCTAACCAAATAGGCTTTTTAATTGAAAATAAAAACAACACATAAGAATAAAAAAGAAAAATAATACCAAACAGTTCTTCAAGATCTCCTTCTAGTGGTGGATCTGAGCTTTGGGGCAGGATTTAGTATCCTGTATTCCAAGGTTGCATCTTATTTATGGGCTTTTTGGCCCTTTTGGTACTTCATTATTATTATTATTTATTTGAAAATGAATTTTTATTTTAGAAAGAAACAAAAAAGGGTGAGGGATAATATTCTCTAGTAGCTTTGATGAGGACGAGTACAAAGTTTCATCATAAAATATTGCTATAAATAAGTGGTTGGAGGTTCAAAAATAATTGATTCACGGCGTCAACTTTGTGGCCACGGCATGTAGCATTTATAAATGAATTATTAACGTTGTCACTTTCACTTAGATGGGAAAAATATCACTAATCAACATTCGGCAAGTATACTTAAGTCCATAAGAATGCGTGTCTTTATATCTAATTACAAGAATTGGAAACTAATCAACATTTGGCAATGGGAGTGGGAGTGATAGCGAAGAAGCTGAGCAAATTAATCGGAGCTCGAGGGGTCAAGAGACTAGGAGGTACCACCACTCCATTGCCACCTAAAGGTTATGTTCCTATTTGCGTAGGGTTTAACAATGATACCAGGAGATTCATTGTTCATACAAAAGCATTTGGTGAGGCAGAGTTCTTGGAGCTTCTGTATAGATCAGCTGAAGAATATGGTTTCGATAACGAAGGAATTCTGAGGATTGCATATGAAGCAAGGGATTTCGAGGAGTGGATGATCACTAGGGCTAAGGGAAAGGTTATTCCGGTTAAATCCGTCTAATATATATCGCCGCCGGCAACTATTTTGTTCGTCGGGGATAGATGAATGGTGTTATTATGGGCTGTAAATGGCTCGATGGCTTCTTCAGCTAGGGAAGCACTGCTCTGAGATTGTGTGCATAGATTCCTTCTGTGTTCATGTATGCATTTACTAATTTTCAAGCATTATCATTGCAGGATTTTTGGTCTTGCTTTTATTTTGACTTTCGGTTAGATTGATAGAATTAACCTTCACATGAGAGCAATACTGAGCAAGGAGCTGGACAAGAACTGGCAATTTGCCGTCGTCCCCAGGTTTAGGCTTTTAGGTGATTTGACGAACATTTGCCTAATTGATACAGCAGAGTTAGGTGATTTGGTGATAATCACCATATATCCTGGATGACTAGATACAGGCTAGCAAAGAGCAAAATCTTGGCCCTGAATTGGGCGAGGATAATTTGTGGGTCTTTTTTAAAAAAAAAAGAATGGTGTTGTTGTTCGTTTTGAATTACCAATGCATAATTTATGAATAGTTTATTTTCTTTGTAAGCAGAAGGGTTAGGTGTTTATTATTTTGATCAATCATATATGATATGATATGAAAATGAAATGTTCCTGTTAAATTAAAGTCGATTTTTAATCAAATAAAATCTTTTGTCTATAAGTATACTACTTAGATCACATATCTTCTCTCACAAATTGATACCTGATTGCACGGGTGATTGATTGAAAATGATTGGGATAGACATTAATATTTTAGAGGTGGTTTTAGTTGTTATGGTTTGAGTTTGTTTTTTTAAAAAAAAAATATTAAAATAATTTTTTTTATTTTTTAAAAATAATTTTTAACATT
>NW_011499911.1:795965-845292 GCF_000495115.2 Populus euphratica
ATTTAAAAATATATTAAAATATTTTTTTTTATTTTTAAAAAATTATTTTTAACATGAACACATAAAAATAATCTAAAAATATAAAAATCAAAATCAAAATTTAAGTGCCGGCTGTAATGCAACTATGGTGACTTAAAACTATAAAAATAATAATTTTAAATATTTTTAAATTGTTTTGGTGGGTTTATATAAAAAATAAAAAAAAATTAATATATTTTAAAATTAAGAAAAACAGCCATATCACGAAATATGAACAAACAACACGAGTCCTTGACAGCTTACCAAAGATTGCAGCTGGCAGAGCACTAGCTGTCATTCTGAAGAACAACATGTTCATGAACATAAAAATTGAGCGCAGAGATGCACACAATCCAACAGGCATGACACTTCGCACAACTTTGTCCCGAGTTTTCGTTGCCAACTAGGTGGCAAAAGACGAAGACTGTGGGCTGGGCCAGCGGTAAACATGCCATTGAGCACACTGATTATCGACCGCCAGCTCCTCCTCCTGGCGCCTCGAGCCCCTTCTTAATTAATATCCTCTTCCTCTTGCCAGCTGGACATGAGACAACGTCAGCCGATGTATCTTCTCCGCTTTCTTGCATACGTACAAGGAAGGGGTCTTTCTCACCCTTTGCGACTACACAGTCAAAATAGATCCAATAATATTCAGCTCATTCATTGGAAATCGTGCACAACTTCAAAGTCTCAGTCATTTTGATTCCGTTGTATTTTTTAAGAAAATTAAATTTTATTTTTTAGAATTTTAATTTATTTTTCTATTTTTAAATCGTTTGAATACATTAATATTAAAAATAAATTTAACTTGTAGCCATGACCATGGATGCTTGAGTCATGAATCAGCAATTCAACCTCCTTTATTTTGTTTGCAATGAATGAGACGAAAAGATATCGTTTTTTAATGTTTTTTTTTCTTTTTAATTAATTTTTTTAGCTTGTTTAATATTAAACTTTACCCAAATTAAACCACTTTCTTTTTATTGCCAGTGAATGTGTCTGAGAATTTCTTATCTTCTCCTGATATATATATATATTGGATATTTTTCTTAAAATAAGTGGTATATATTCGAAAGAAAATTTGATTAAAATAAGTGGTATATATCCGAAACAAATTCATATTGTAAAATCTAATTGTTTTAATGACTATCATTTTATAATGAACTTTATTGAATGACTTCTTTTCCACATATAATGATGAGAATACTTCTCAATACATTAAAAAAAAACGAAAAACCTACAGCAAACATATTCTAAAATCCAGAAAATAAATAAAAAAGAAAAACACGAACACAACACAATGACAAATGAAACAAAATGAGTTTCTATGTCGGTAGTACAACTTTTGCAATGCCCCTCTTTTCCAAAATCTTCATTTATTTCTCATGATTTTTTAATTTTATTTCAAGATTTTTAAAAATTAATTATTAATACAGTGCTTTAACTAGTAAGATACATCTCCAACATTAAAACAACATTATTACATGTTAGAATAACTATTATTACATTTCAAAACAACATTATATATAATAAAGAAAATAATATTCATCGATTCATAGACTAATAACCCTTTACAACAACAGAAGCTTCAAACAGACATTTAATAAACATGGTAAGGTAATATATTTGCTTGTTTAGAAACATGAACAACCGCATATAATAATCATCGAGTATATAATAATCAAGCTGCTAGTGAATGTTTAAAGAAGCATCTCTAACCACCCAAATATTATAACCTTCTTTATTAACTCTTGATGAAGCTCGGCATACACTCAACAAACTTCCTCCCATTTTAGTACTTTTCGTCCGCACTTATTTTTTAAAATATTTTAAATAATTATTATAACTTCTTGATGTGACAATGAACATGAATTTGTTCCCTGTTTTTCTGTACAAGCGGTGGAAAGAAACCTAAATGAAACATTTCCCGACCGTCCACTTTGAAAAATCTTATATTACTTAGAAAATAATTAATTATATCTTGTCTGTTATATTTTGGATTCTTCTTGAAAAAAAATATTTTAATTTTTTTTAATTTATGATATTTTAATCTTATATAACATAAATTGAAGCTTAATTGCTTTTGACGTATTAAGGAAAAGTGATATTAAAAGAAAGGAATGAAATGAAAAAGGTAAGTAAAATAAGTGGTGATTTAGTAAGTCAAGTTCACTTTGGTCCTATACTTTTTAATTAATAAATGATTGGTCTTTTTAGTTGTTATAAATGTGATTTTTGCACCAAATTTTATTTCTCTTATTTTTTAGTTTTTTTTTATTGTGAGGAGATAGAGGGTCATTATATTCCATTTTAAAAAAAAATCATCACTAATACCGATTTTAATTATCAAAATAGTTAATTTTGATATTCATTTGATAAGGAGAATTTCACATAGATGTTATTGTTTCTCTTTCCTAAGAAAGTATATCTTCCAGTGAAAAGATTTAGAGACTTGGTTTTATTTCGGATTTGTGAGGTATTTTTTATGTTCTTTAAAACTATAAATATATTTATCAAGATATTTATGGTGTTTTTGAGATGTTTTGATTCATAAACAAGTTGAAATAGAGTTTTTAGTGGGGAAAAAAGCAGAATGACTGATTTGGCTACCATCTAACTTCCAGATTTTGCATACAGCACATCGGTTTATTTTTAAAAAAATAAAAAATATAAAACAAGGCTCTCGTATATGGGTTTGGCTAGAAAGCCAAACCCATGAGTCTAGACTTCTTTTAGTATTTTCTTGTTATTTTTTTTAAAATATTTTATATTTAGATAAAAAATAAATTTAATAAAAAAATCATAATATATAGTTGAATCTATAACTTAGATTATAGGTTTGATGGATTAATCCGCAAAGTTCAAGTCGATTTAATATTTTATTTTGTAAATATATGTTTTAAAATATATGTTTTGCTGAGTTTTTTTTTAAGCATTTACTTTATTTTGAATTTGTCTTTGTAATGTATTTATATATATGTGGTATTAATTTGTTAAAATTTAATTTTTGCATGATTATCATGATCTTATGATCTAGATTTTAGGTGTAGCATGTTAACTTGGGTTGTCCTAGGCTACTTCATTATGTCATCCATGTCAATATTGTTCTAGGTCATTTTGTAGATTTTCTATTCCTTTGTTTTTTTTCTTCCATCTTCATTCTTTATCTTTTTAAAAATAAAAAAATCCTATTTTTTATCCTATAATTAGGTAAATAATTTTTTTTTTTAAAATAAACTTGTTGGATTTCATGACTAGAATCACAGCTTTATAAGT
Source organism: Populus euphratica (assembly GCF_000495115.2). Taxonomy (NCBI): domain Eukaryota; kingdom Viridiplantae; phylum Streptophyta; class Magnoliopsida; order Malpighiales; family Salicaceae; genus Populus; species Populus euphratica. Next base: position 799,260 of record NW_011499911.1, read on the forward strand.
TAAGCTGTGAAACCTTGGTCGATCAAAAATATTGTCATGTCAATTGTTTTTTAAAAAAGATGCAATGCAAATTTTTTTAAAATATTTAATTTATTTTGAATTGTTCTTCATGACATATTTTATTTGATTTTTATAGGATTAATTGTTTTTCATTTGCTTTTTATAGTGTTTTTAGCCATTTTTATTTTTTTAAAAACCCAAACCATATTATTATTAATTATTTGGTGTGTCGGGTTTAATGATAATGTTAAAAAAAATTTCTTCAATTTCTTCAATTTTTTATTTTTTTAAATAGTTTAACCCACAATGAGTGTGGATGAATAAACCAATTAAAAAAACAAAAAAAGATGATACTTGTACAATACACCTACTCGCAAAATATTATTTATTGTAATAGTATTTTTTTTTAATTTTTGATATATTTTTTTAGTTAAATTATGTTAAATAAATCAAGTTATATTATATTAATTTTTATATAATTTAATTTTTTTTCTAGAAAAACATTGAAAATATCTAGATGTTTCCTTTTCCATTAAAAAGAAAGAAAGAAAAGATCCGGCTGGTATTGTAGAAAATGGTAAATTTACATTATGAAAATGATTCTAAAACACAAAAGATAAATGAGAAATCTTAAAGATACTTGTTTCCATCCATAGGTGCAAAAGGAGTGGGGAGGGGAACCAATAAAGTGGAAAGATCCTCGCTACTGTCACATCCATAGATCACAATCTCAAATTCCAAATCCATCCTTCCAAAATTTCAAAAATTTAATTACATATTTATTAATATTAAATATATTAAAATTAACTAACCTCAATTATTTTGTTATTTTATTATAACAATTTTAGCTCTCAACTTGGATAGATCTTAATTAAATTATTTAGCAGTTCTATTTATTTTTTTAAAAAAACTATATAATGTTTCCATAACCCGTTTCTTATCCTTAATTTTGTTGTGTGTTTTTCAAAATTAGTTTTTAGATCCAATTTAATTTTTATCATAATGATAATAAAAAAGAAAAAAAATAGAAAGTGAAATAACAAAAGAAAAAAGAAAAGAAAAAAGGGAGGTGGTTGCATGGTTTACTTGAAAAAAAATAGAAAGTGAAATAACAAAAGAAAAAAAAAAAAAGGGGGGGGGGTTGCATGGTTTACTTGCCTCCTTGAGTTGATGGTGCATTGAACGATGCGTTAAAAGTACAAGCATCGGGGTTCATGGTTTTCAGTAATTTTCTTTCCATTTCCACTGATTCTGATTGCCTATAAAGTTCAATTTTGATCCCATATATAATCTATTTATTGTTCAAATAATGTTTTTGATTTTTTTTTTTGTTAAATTTCAAATTGTAAATGTATGTTTATGTTGACGTTGATTTAAATGAATTTGTGTTTATTTATATTAAATGGTTGAAATATTTATAGTTAGTTATGATGGTTATTCTTGGTAAAATATTAATTTATAGCTAGATAATTAGGAAAAAAATTAAAACTCAAGTTTTTTTTAATTATTATTTTAAATTTTGCCCTCATAATCCAAAAGGTAAGGAGTAGGCTTTCTTGTTAAGCCAGAATCCCAAATCATTATCTTAAAAAATTTTACTTTTAATAAACATACATATATTTAGTTTATGCAGAACATGTGTTTATATCATTAAAATTAAATAATAATATATTTTATTTTAGATGAGATATTTTAAGGTGATTTTTTTTTAATATAATGAATTCTAAATTAAAAAATCTTTGAAAATTAATTAAAATTTTTAATAATTATAAAATTAAATGAAGATTTTTTTTAATCTATTTCGCATAATCATATTACTGAGATTTTTTTTTTCACTCATATTTTGTTACTATGTTTGTGTGTTTTTCAAAGAAAAAATCATTTTTTAAGAACTCATCTAGTTTCTTAATTAAAGAAAATGTTTAATTTAAGTCATGTCTTTAATATTAATTTTAATTTGTATGAGTGTATTTGAGAGTGTAGTAGTTTTTGTGTTTTAAAGTGATTTTTATAAAAATATATTAAAATAAATTTTTTTATTTTTTAAAAATTATTTTTAATATGAATATATTAAAATGATTTAAAAATATAAAAAAATTAATTTTTTAAAAAAATTAAATTTAAAATAAAAAAAATACAATTTCAACTACATTATAAAAAAAATAATAATATATATTACGATGCATTCAATCATAAAAATAGAATTACTAGAGAGGGATTTGATTTGGGCCTTATCGAAGCACAAGGAGATAAGCACTTGAATTAATGATCTAAGACCTTTCTATGTATGTGTGTGTATGTATGTATATATAAAACTCATCACAGATGCAATTAGGAAAATGTGCATATACATGATAATTTTGATTTAACATAATAAGTAAACAATCCTAACAAGTTACTTATAATAGTAAAAAATAAAGAACCCTAGCTAATCAACTTGTTTAACAACATAATTCAGCATTAAACAAATTGGTTAATCCTCACAATGAAGTTAAACTAGTACGGTACTTCATTATTTTCGTTTGCCTGCCTCTAATATGGTTTATTAGCTACAGAAAACTTTTACCATCACCATCAGCAAGTGTAATAGAATTCAGCAAGCTCCTCCATGGACCCCAACTGAGAGCCACCACTCTCAATCATCCACAGCAGGTGCTCAAACAAGACAACCTCGCAAGCAACAACAACTGCCTGATTATCCTCATCACCAAAACCAGCGCCTGACCTGTCTATTAGCCCTTGAAAAAGAGGGTGACGGATGACATCGGCGCTTAAAAGATATCTCCTCCTTGACTTTCCAACATAGACTGGGTGAAGTTCCTTTGAAATCTTGCCATCGATATGATCGTTGTCAGCAGCAGCAATGGAGCTATTTGTGCGGCCTATCTTGGTGAAAGATGGCAACCTCTTTATGGCAGACTTGAGCTTTGTCAACTTGGAAGTCTTTGCCATTTATATCTGTGTCTTTGCTTTTCTTCGTGTGTGAAGAAATAGAAAGGCAGAGAATTTTGGAGAGAAAGAATGAAGGGTGTTTTGTTTTTTCAAAAAGAAGCGGAGGAAGTGGCGAGGAGAAAGAGAAGGGAAGGTTCCTCCTATATAAGAGAAGGGTGCTGGAGGAGAGAGAAGAGGAGAGCGCTTCTACGTCCATGGCCCACTGTTTGATACATACCAGCTAAGAAAGAGAAATATTTGCAAGATGCAAAACCACTTGCTCCTTTGTTTTGGCCTTTGGTGGGTGCTTTTGGTTGAGAAATTATCTTTGTTTTCCTCTCCTTTTCTATCACTTTATATATATATATATAAAATGCTCTTAGTGCATGCATCTTTTTTTGCTTTGAAATTTCGTGAGTGATGAATACATGAATTAGATTGTTTCTTAACCACGTTCTCAATTTCAATCAAGATTATCAATTCTGACCTGACTGGAATGATGTATATGGCTCGTATTGCTTAAAAACTCGGGTTATTCTAATTTTAAAAAAAAAAATGGCTAAAATATTTGGAATTTACTTCATCTGCTCTGTTTCGAGCAATGGAAAATTAGTGAATTTATTCGTGCTCTGTATCTGTTCGAAATCGTAGTTTTCAGCTTTTTCTCAGGAGAATAACAAGTTCACAAGAATGATACCAACCCAGTATGCTTTTAAAGTGGGTTGTTCCTAGGAGCAATTCGTCCTCGTTGGAGAGGCTATTATATATTATGTGGGAACTACTTTTCTGGTTCAATTCCAATTGCTCTGATGGGTTCTGCTAATGTGAGTTTGGTGGGATAATCTTCTTCTTCAACGAGGGTGGGAATCAGGAATCATTAGTGGACTATGAGAAGGGATCTGGCCTGTAATTCCTTAGATTAGAACACCAAACTAACCATATTTGTATCATAATATGATAGTTTCCTCTATCGTTTCGTCTCCATTTTTATGGTTTTTATTTAAAAACATAAACAGAGGTATAGTTAATTAGCACCTCAGAAGAAATATAAAATACTAGATGAACAAGCACTATTTAGGTTGGGTTAAATTTTTTTAAACATAAAAATTATTTATATGTTTTTAATGTTTTTCTGTGAAAAAAAATAACCTAGTGGGGGTTGACTCAATATAATCCGGTTGACTTTGTAAGTTAAAATATAACTTGGATGGCTCGTAAAAATATAGTTTGATAAAAAAAATTAAAATTCAAGATTATAATTTTTTTTAATACTAAGATAACTACATATTGAATTGACTTAGGTCAATTCAGATTAATATGTTAAATTCGTCAATTCAGATTAACATATTAAATTTATAACTCAGGTTATAAAATTATGATAATTCTATAGAAAATAAATTAAAACAAATTATAAAGCCTAATTTTTAATCAGTCCAATGTTAAAAGATGAAATTAAAAAAAAAAGATCAATTAAAAAAGCAAATTGAGTTAACATTTCAAACTCGTGACTCAGGTTATAAGATCGAGATAATCACATATAAAAAAAATTAAAATAAATTACGGAATTCAATTCCTAATCAGTTCAATGTTGAATGATGAAATTAAAAAAATCAATTAAAAAAATAAAAAAATAACCCAAATTAATTCATTAAACCTATGACATGAGTTATGAAACAAAAAACCTCATAAAAAATAATTTTTTATTTAATCTAGATTGACTTATCATATTCATGACTATGTCATGAGACTAAAATAACCTTTATAAAGAGCAAATAAAAATAATATAAAGCATAATTTTAAATCAATCATGTCGAACCTATTATAACGATGAAATTTGTAAAAAAAATTAATTAAAAAAATAACATAAAAATTAAGTCAATTAATATAGGTTAACTCGTTAAGCACTATTATTGAGTCATGAGGTTGAGATAAACTCATAAAAATTAAAATAAAATAAATTATGAAGCCTAGTTCGTAATCAAACATGATATTAAATGGTAAAATTGAAAAAAAAATCAATTAAAAAAATTAAATCAACTGGATTAACTTACCAAACCTGCAACCTGAGTCATGAGATAAGAACAATCCAATATAAAACAAATTCAATATTGAAGGATATGAGATCAAGATAATCTCTTAAAAATAAAATAAAAAAAAGACCAGATTTAACCGAGATTAAAATGTCAAAACCTGCGACCTTAATCATGAGACCAAAATATTCTCATAAAAAATAAATCAAAATAAATTATGAAGTTCAATTCTCAATGGATACAATATTGAATGAGAAAATTAAAAAACAAATCAATTAAAAAAACACAAAAAACAACCGGACTTAATTTGAATTAACCCATTAAACACTATTCTCGAGTCATGGAACAAAATTAACCTAATAAAAAATAAATAAAACAAATCATGAAAGCTAATTTCCAATTAACTCTTATTAAAAGTTGAAATTAATAAAAAAATAAAAAAAAAAACTTTAACCAACTAGGTTAGCTAGCAATCTATATCATGAGAGTAAGATAACTCAATAAAAAAAAATTTAATATTAAAATAAAAAATTAAAAAATAATTAAAAAATAAAAAACAAATGTTTTTTTAGAGCAATACCAGAACATATGGGAAAGTACTATTTATTGCTATAGTAATTTTCCCAAATGTTTTAATTTATTGTTAATAGTAATAATGTTAATTATCTATTTTTTTTAAATGGAGATTTAAATTTTCATCCAAGCTTTCTCCAAAAATAAAATCAGTGACGATATCAAATTTTTTTGACTAATTCATTCCTTTTGGGATATGGATAACACAGTAAGCTCCCGTCTAATTCTCAATTATACGGAGACAATAGTACGTACCATCAATTATAACATTAATATCTATTTTATTTTTGTATTTTAAAAATATTTTTAAATTTTATTTATTTTTAAATTAAATTTTTTATGATTTTTAAATTGTTTTTATATGTTAATATCAAAAATAAATTTTAAAAAATAAAAACTTATTTCTAAATATTTTTAAATAATAAATATTTTTAAAAACAATTGATACTATGATTTTAAAAGAATACTATTATGTGTATTTGCTGTCTAATAAAGAAATAAAAAGGCAGGAATAATCAAAGAATTATCATATCAGACACAAAAGTATTTACCAATCTCCTTTTTTTTTCCACGTTAAAAGATTCATAATTTCATCGTAAAGAAATTAATTTTGTCTATCTATATTTATCAATTGACTCCTTCAATCTGGTACTCTCATAATTGTTTTACAGAAAATATAAACTCTTTTCAGAAAAAGAATAAGGTAAAAATATTAATCTGGATAAATGAAAGGATTCAAGTTAAGGAATGTGTGATAATTAAATGACTTATTGACATATATCTTAGTTTTGTGGATTTAATTGAAAATTTGTGAAATAGTTAGGAATTAATATGCGATTTTTGTTGAAACTTATAGGAAAGTAACATATAAGTGGTGTCCATGAAAATCTTCGGTCGTCATATAATTTATAAAGTTAATTTAATTTATATCTGAATTAAAATAATATATGTTGAATTAATATTTTGAATATATATATATATATATATATATATATATAGAGAGAGAGAGAGAGAGGACTCCAAAATTAAACATCAAAATGCTTCAAAATCAAAATTTATTGCCCCGACAAGAAAAATAAAACATCAACTATAATTGAATTGACAACCTTGATTTCAAAATAGGGGATTGTGACAAGTGCAATTCCAAGTGAGTAAACTTAATAGCTCAAAACATTAATTAGTTAAAAAATTTCCTAAACTTTCGGTGAATAAGAGATTATTTTTTCTAATCCAATTTATGCAATGAATCTACTTTTTGAGGAATAACTTCGTTTTTTCTGTCAAATTTAATAACCATTGTGATTACATTATATTGAAAAATGATACATGTATTTTATAAGTTGAGAAGTGTGATTCTTATAATACTATTACTTTGATTAAAAGGAATAATATTATGTGACCATGATGTTTATAAAATGAATTCAATGATATTATCAATGCATGCAATTTGTTTCCTTTTATGTTTTTTCAAGCATATTCATGAAAAGAAGAATCATGTTGTGGATTATTTGGACAAGCAAAAATTTATTAGAGAAGCTAATATGATAGCATGGTTATAGCTTTTTTTTATTACAAATTTTTTAATATTTGACTTTGTTTGAGGAATGTTGTTATGTAAGTAAGCTTTCTGACTCGTCTAATTTATGTATTCATTTATATGTTAAGTCATGTTTTTTTTAATTAATATAAGTGTCCGAATCAATTTTCATGCACCTCAATTAATCTCATGGGCGTTGAAGTTAACGATCATGTAAACCTCCACTAGCCCCAAGAGGACTCGAACTTGTGACTATTGAGGAGTAAATCCAAAGTCTGACCAGTTGAGGTACCCTCAGAGTTATACCATGTTCTTCATGATTATAATAGTTGTTTTTATATATCTTTGGAATTTCATAAAAATAAAAATAACACGGCAACAACAACCCTGACATCATCATCTTTTTTCCTTCTTTCCTTACCTTCAAGCTACCATAAATCAATCACCACCATGCAACATACTAGATAGACATGTTCCTCCTATCAAATATGACAACAAATATTTAATAGTGGCAATAGAAAAGATGTCACAATAAAAAATAAAATAAAAAGGAAAACCAACAAAAAAAAGTGGAATTAAAACTTTAATTGGCATAACCATCTTCCTTAAATAGCAATAGACCTTAATATCAATGTAGAAGAGAAAAAGAAAAGTGAGCATACTCGATCCTACCATCCACATGCTAGCCTCGTCACTAGAGCAATAACCACACATCTTTAGATATAGCTGCATATGCAAAAAATATACCACCATTGTTCCACTCCTTGTTCATCAGTTTTTGGTTCAGTCCAATAACTTTGAGAGTTTGTTTGTTTATAAATCTCCAATAAATTTTTATTTGTTTTGAAATAATTTATACTATTATGTGATAACTACATGGGTAAAAAGCCATCAAGGATTATTTTTTTTCCATGTAAGGTGGACTCAATACCTTACTATAAGGTTGGGAGGATGTGATGCAAAGGCAAAATGATTTGATTTTTGTGTATGAATATTTTTATTTTTATATATGGTTGTTTGGATTTTTTATGTGTGGATATGTTAGTTTTGCTAAAATCACTTTGAGTTAGTCTTTCTATAAAGTGACTATGTTTTCTAAAATAACTCTCATCACTTTATAAAATAACTATTTATTAAGATTATTTCAAGTTTATCACTCTATTAAACCACTACATTTTGGAAGATCATTTTGATTTTGTCACTATATAAAATGAATACTTTTTTTAAATTGTTTTTAGCTCATCACTCTATTAAATATAAATAACATATTGAATCACTTTAAGTTTGACTAAATTTTAAAATCACTTTGAGCTCATCACTCTATAAAATGAATATTTCAAAATCAATTTAATTTCATTACTTTATAAAATAACATGTTCAATTATATTCTTTAAAATCACTTTGAGTTCATCACTATATAAAAAGAACATGTTTTTTTAAATCACCTTGAGTTTGTTGATCTATAAAACAACAAGTTTAAAAGAACTTCAAGTTCATTACTTTATAAAAATAATCGGTTAAAACTCATTTTGAGCATGTTGCTCCATAAAAATACTACATTTTGAGTTTATCACTTTATAAATTAGCTATGTTTTGATTATTTTCTAGTTGTCTATCAGGATAAAAAGAAAATAGGTAGATAACAAGTTCAAGTTAAGATGTTATTTTTAATCTTAAAATCAAGTAAGTCAAATTAAACTTTATGGTAAGGGTAGAATTTTATATCGAGGGAGGTCACCTCTTAATGATACCTTTTAATAATTAAAAAAATAGATCTCAAATTTATCATTTTATTTTCATGTATCCCATGTTAATCTATTTCTTTTTTAGTTGTGTGGATCCCATAATGATCCCTTTTATTTTTATTTATATGAATTCAAAGATGATCTTTTTTTATTTTCAATCGAGTAAATGCTAAGATGATTCCTTTATTTTCACTTGTGTGGACCCCAAAATGATTTATTTAAAATTAAAAAAAATATTTTTTTTTGTTTTTATTTACAAACTTATTATATAAAGTCAAAGAAAAGAGAAATTTTTAATGTTTTTTTGTATTGTAAGTATTGTAAAGAGAAGGCAATAAATAAATTATTTTTTAACCCCTATTTTTCAAACAAGTGAGGAAGATTAGAAGGTGGAATGACATGTGAATAAGAAAAGAAAGACTAAAATAAATTTAGGCTCCTTTAAAAGTTAAAAAAGATTAGAGAGTTGAGAGATTAAATATAGAAAAAGAAAATATAAAGAGTCTAAGAAAGAATTTGAGATAAAAAGGAAATAGATTAGAAGGAAAATTAGGGGAAAGTAACGACTAGAAACCTGAGAGAACCTAGAGAGAAGAAAAAATAAAATAAAAAATCACAAAGAGATATATAGAAAACCCCTAGGATATGAGATTAATTACAAAATCACTACAAAAAAAAAATCTGACCCAAAAAGATAGAGAGTAAACCTTACAGAGAAAAAATATTACATAAAAAAATACGAAAAGAAAAAGAAGAAAAAGAAAAAGAAAGAATTTCAAAACATTTCTTCTTCTTACCTTTCCATAAAATGTTGTTGTTTGCCAATAACATTAATAATAATACATCAATTGATGACAACAACACCTTAATTAGCAGCAAAATAACTCACGATAGAACACTAACATGACAAAAACATCCCTAACAACATCATTTATTGACCACCATACACAATACTAGACAAACTCACTCCTCTTAATGAATATAACACATATTCGATAGTGAAAGCGAGGAAGATGTAACAATTATCTTTTTATAGGTACAAAAATTTATTTAGATTTTTTTTACATGTTACAATCATTATAAAAGAAATTGGGTGGGGTCAATGTGACCCATTAAAGATCTTTTAAGTGTAAGGGGAGGTTTTTTAATCTAATTTGAACATAACATGAGAAATTAGCCAAAGCTCAAAGCCATTGCTGACATTTTCTTAAATCCAACACCTGTATTTTAAAATAAGGATTGGGGTTTTTAGCCACGCTAAGGTCCCATATAACTTTGTTATGATTAGGAGCCTTTTATCAAACATGCATATATTAGTTTAGATAAATTTTAGAAAGAGCATAATATGTATGGTTAAAAACAAGTATAATGCATCCAGGTTCGTGCTCTAGTGGTCTTGGCAGGGAATTTCTTATACATGCATCCTAGATCCGAACCTTGGAGTGTATGCTTGTTATCTTCATGGTATCTTATATATCTACTAGGCTTGTAGAGTATTTAGCAGGTCCAAGGATTTGTCATGGTACCTTAAGCTGACCTGAACATCTCTAGTTATAAAAAAGAAAATAATAAGTTTAATTTAACTCTCTAGTTATAAAAAAGAAAATAATAAGTATAATTTAATTTAATTTAAATATGATATTGTAAACTTAACTTAAATATGATATTGTAGAGTGATTTTTATCTCTTATTTTTTAATATAATTAAACTAATTTATTAAAATTTAAAGATCAATTAGATATTTTAGTTAACATGAATCTAGATTCGCAACTCTTTTTACCCTTAATTCGCCTGTTCAGCCTCGATGTCCCGTGCTTAACACAAACGTTGGATGTATATAATCATTCCTCCTTTTGTCTGGTGAGTGCTATTAATTAAACTGCAAATAATCACTGGTGGGGTGCTGGTTCTTTGTTTTAATTTGTCATGTTTGTCTCGTTCGCGGCAGCAAGAGAGCTGTTTGTTGGCAAGCAGCCACTGATTCCGTCGGCAACACCAACCGGTTCTTTTTTAAGGGTAGCAAGCCGACGAGCAAGTTTCGGGCATCTCCTTGGCCTTTTGCTTTGTCTTCACACCGACAGGTTTTGTTGGCCTTTTGCTACTGAACAGAGCTCTTGGGATTGGCTTTACATGCTTGTTGGTTGGAAATCAGAGAATTAAAAATGAAACTGAAGATTATTCGGACTTAATTAGAACCCCAATTAATGAAGTTCTTGTCTCAATCTTTGTCTTCATTATATCACATTTCTTAGTTTTTTATTGAAGATTTTCATGAGAGGAATTACAAGTAATTTATCATTGAAAAGGGTGAAACTCTAATGAAAATCTGTTGTGGTTAGGTTAATTTTTAAAGTATTTTTTATTTAAAAATATATTAAATAATATTATTTTTTGTATAAATATATTAAAATAATTTAAAAATATTAAAAATTATTTTTTACAACATTTTTTTCAAACTAAAAAACCAGAATAATAAAAAAAGCGGATGAAAAAAAAAGCTTTAAACTAAAAAACCAGAATAATAAAAAAAGCAGATGAAAAAAGAAATAAAGCTTCAAATGTATATTTTTATATTTTAATTTTTTTTATGAATTTTAAATTATTTTAATACTGATTTCAAAAATAATTTTTAAAAAATAAAAAAATATTATTTTAATATAAAAATACTTTAAAAAACCAACAACCTATATTTTTAAAAGCATCTGTTCAAGATTACTGTAGAGCTTCGGTAATTAAAAACTCATTAGTACTACTAGTGGGGCCATGGCACCTCTAAGGCCTATTCATGTGGTGAGACTGCTAACCCAATCAAATTGTGACGTGTGTGAACCCTAATGCTATTTCGAACTAGCTAGATGGCTTTCGAGTAGTCCTAGATTTGCCCCCTTAGATTTTGGAGTTCCGCAGACAGTTGATTTTTGTTGGAGATCTTCTGCAAACGGGACCGGTGAGTTACTACCTATCGCACCATTATCGGTGACCGTATTCGATGACCACGGTTAGTAATGCCGATTTAAAATATTTTTTATTTAAAAATATATTAAAATAAAATTATTTTTTAATACTAACACGTAAAACAATCAAAAAAACATAAAAACATAAAAAAATAGTTTAAGCAAAAAAAATTAAATTTTTAAAAACCAAGTAAATATTAAACAATATTTTCTTAATAAATATAACCAAAAACATGTATAATTAATTAATTTTAATTAATCTAATATTAAACCAAAGGAAAAAAATATGAATCCACGGTGAGACTTGTGAGAGAGGACAAACATTGAAAGCATGCGCTCTTTTAGATTTCTTCTTTTGTAATAAGCTAACAAAATAAAGCCTTTTTATTTTTTAATTCCTAAACTTTTAACATTTGATCAAATAAAACTATATATGTGTGTGTGTGTGTGTGTGTATTGGGAGACCTAATATATATTGAACTACACATGTGGTAGCTCTCCTCTATCATAATTGTAACATAGAATTGCAATTATTAAGATTTGAATCATGTTTCATAAAGAAAGCTATCAAATACACAATTATTAGACTTTGCGAACTAGCTACATTTAATTATAATATATAAACAAAAATTGCTGATGAAAGGGCAATGCATGGTAATAGATTTAATGCTCGGTCACGATTAACCCTACAGTATCTCATGTAGGATTTATGGGATTAATTTAAACAATATTTGGGAGGGTATGGATCATGTGCCGTAGAAGAAGCATGTGCAATAATCATTGTAGAGGCTCGGGATTATCATCATGTTCAGCAGCTAATCACTGTCAGATCATGCTTAGCAAGATCATTATGAGCACACTCGTATGAAAGAACAAAGAACGAAGAGCGTATACGCCGTCTGAGACCTTTAAAGCAGACATGGTATCAAACACATGCATGCTCCATGATTCCAACGTTGGAACACGTAGGGTATCAAACACATGCATGCTCCATGATTCTAGCGTTGCACGTACTGAGGAACACGTACTTGCTCCATGATTCCAGTGTTGCATAGACTGAGGAACATCGATACTGTGCTGTGGGGAATCATGAGGTCAAATCCGGTCCAAGTTTTGTAAGACTATCATGGGTTTGAAGAGGGCATTCATGTATACTGTAGAGATGGATTGCCGGAGATAAAATGCGTTTTCCTTTTATTTTCTTGGGAAGAAGAAAAGATGATCATAGGGCGAAAGCTAGAAGACACCTTGCCAGACAGGAGGAGGACCAGTCAAGTAGAAGCGACATAATTAGGCAGGCCCAAACAAGGCCCGATAATTGAATAGGTCGCATTCCTGGCAGGGTCCATTCTGCACCTAATCACATTTAATTTTGATCCCCAAGTACGGTTGCCTTTGTTTTTGTTTCTGTGGTCTAATAATATTTTAAAATAATTTTAAATTTCTGTTTTAAACTATTTTTTTAGTATTTTTAGATTATTTTTATGTATAGATGTTAAAAGTAAATTTTAAAAAATAAAAATTATGTTAATTTAATGTTTTTTTAAATAAAAAATATTTTAAAAATAATCTTTCTTATAATTCCAAACATATTCTAAACTTGTTTAAGTTTTAGTATAAAGGCTTTGTTGTTTTGTTTGTGTATGAGATGTTATGTTTGTTAATTTATTATTTTGAAGTAATTTTTTGAAATCAAGTTTATTGAAATAAAGATTTTTGTAAGCTATTAATTAAACTATAACTAAAACTGTTCAGTATTTTACTGTGGCCTGCACAGTGCAGCCCACAGTAAAACGCTGAGCAACTGCTCTTTTTTTTTAAGTTGTTTTTTTTAAGCTGTTTCTTTCTTTGTTTTTTTTTAATAAATATTTTTTTGTTTATTTTTTTTGTTAATGTTAAATTTTTTTCTATTTAGTTATCAAACTTTCATGACACGGGTTCCGAGTTTGACGGGTTAACCCAGATTTTTTTTATAGTTTTCTTTTTAATTAATTTTTTTTTTTAGTGTAGTCCACAGTGAAATGCTGAGCTGTTTTTTTTTTTTTTCTTTTTTTTAAGCAGTTTTTTTTCATTGTTTTTTTAATGAATATTTTTTTGTTTAATTTTTTTTGTTAATGTTAAATTTTTTTTCTATTTAGTTATCAAACTTTCATGACACGGGTTCCGAGTTTGACGGGTTAACCCAGATTTTTTTTATAGTTTTCTTTTTAATTAATTTTTTTTTTTTAGTGTAGTCCACAGTGAAATGCTGAGCTGTTTTTTTTTTTTTTCTTTTTTTTAAGCAGTTTTTTTTCATTGTTTTTTTAATGAATATTTTTTTGTTTAATTTTTTTTTTTTAGTGTAGTCCACAGTGAAATGCTGAGCTGTTTTTTTTTTATTTTTTTTTAAGCAATTTTTTTTCATTGTTTTTTTAATGAATATTTTTTTGTTTAATTTTTTTTGTTAATGTTAATTTTTTTTCTATTTAGTTATCAAACTTTCATGACACAAGTTTCGGATTTGAAGGGTTAACCCATATTTTTTTTTCTGGTTTGAAGGGTTAAAAGTAAATTTAAAAAAAATAAAAATTATGTTATTTTAATATATTTTTAAACAAAAAATATTTTAAAAATAATCTTTCTTATAATTCCAAACATAATCTAAACTTGTTTAAATTTTAGTGTAAAGGCTTTCTTGCTTTGTTTGCCTGTGAGATGTTATGTTTGTTAATTTATTATTTTGAAGTAATTTTTTGAAATCAAGTTTATTGAAATAGAGGTTTTTGTAAGCTATTAAGAACTTAATATGTATCCATGTTATCAAGAAATAAAGTTTTACATTTGGGATGAAAAGTGATCCAATGTTTTACTCTTACTCGTTTATAACTAATTAAAATTATTTAGCATGGATAAAAAAATAAAAAATTAATAACCAATGCATATATAAATCATGGATCATCAATTTAATAAATTAATTAGAATATATTTGTTTTAATGGTTGTGGTTAAGATAGAGGTTATAAATAACCCAATTATATACAAAGTTCAACCATAAAAAAATAGTTTTTCTTGTTTTTTCCAGCTCCTTTGGTGGGCTTTATATACAAAATTCAATATCAACCACAAAAATAAACACATTCTAAATAAATAACTGAAAATGCACAAACATGAAATTAGATATTTAATGTAATTTTATTCCTAAAAAATGAAATATTTTATTCATGATATTCAATGGACACAAAATAAACTCAAACCTAAATATTTTAATTTTGTGTGACCTTTCCATGAAGCCACCACATGGATGTATATTGCCAATCACCTCAATATTATTTATTCACATTTTTATAATTATTAATGAGCAAAAATATATTCTACATAACACTCATTATATTTTAAATCAATAATAACAAATTTTCTGATGTATAGAAACAATTCTCTTTATATATGGTTTTTATATTTTTCATATATTTAAAATTTATAGCCTGATCATAATTATTTATTTTTAAAGACTATATTAAGATTTTTCAAATTATTTTAAGGATATATATATAAAGAATGAAAAAAAATGAGTTAAAAATAGAAGTGGGTCTGGCTTAAGTTTTGTGCTTGTTGAGCAGCCAAGTTTTGACGAGCCTTTTAAAAAACATAGAAATCGAACAATGTATATTCTTTGCCAATAAGATTGTGATAGCTGATAATTCTAAGAACAATTGCAATTCATTCTAAAAATTTATTTTTTAAAATTTAATTAATTTAAGAATAAAATCTTAGAAAAAAGGTAAATTGAATATCAAATAATAAATAAAAAGACTCGAGATAACTCAAGTCATTATCAAAATCTTTTGGAAAGGAAAAAAAATAGAGTTCAGTCTTGAATTAAATAAATATTGAGAGATGAAAATAAAAGAAAAAACATGAACTCAAAAAAAAAAAGAGGGCGGGAACAAGCAAGCCCAGACGAATTTTCTAAACTTGGATTAATCTTTCAAACTTATAGCCCATGAAATCCTAAATCAGGACTAAATAAAAATCATATCAAATAAAAAAATATCAATTAAAATGTTGGGAACCAAATATGGAAGATAAAAAAAGGGTGAAATTGAAAAAAAAACTCAAGCTCATGAATCATCTTAATTAAAAAAATAGTAATAAAAAGAACATGGATCAAATATGAAGAAACAACAAATTGAAAGGATGCTTTTATTTTTTGTAGGGTCAGTGTGGAGAACAAGGAGGAGAGAGGGGGGGGAAAGGTCGCATGTTCCAAACTAGTTGTTCATTTGTACCACGTATTGCACCTGGATGGAGGAGAAGTCGAGATGAATCTAACACTATCCTTGAAGCCATTGTATGACCACTGAAATGACATCTAATGTGCTGCTAAAGTCCCAAGAACATTTCACATGTTAGAGTGTGTTTTCCATGCTCAAGCTATTTTTATTTTTATTAATAATAATGCTGCTAAAGTCCCAAGAACATTTCACACGTTAGAGTGCGTTTTCCATGCTCAAGCCATTTTTATTTTTAATAATAATAATAATAATACACACACACACACATAAAGTCAATTATCAAAAAATCCTTTTAAAAACCATATTATTACAAAAAAAAAATGAAAATCAAAAGACATAAAGTCTCCTAGATCAAAGCTATGAGAATTTTGACTTTGAAAGAAAATACATCATTTAACTATTTAAAAAACAAAAAGATAAACACGTTCAGAGATCCAAATTTATAAAATTTTACTTTTAAGGATGCTTAAGTAATCTCATTATGTTTAATAAAAGTGTAAATACCTTATTTCCTTTGTTCAAATCTTAAATGACTTTTTTACAATTTGAAAAAAGTATGTCCTACCCTTAATGCAAGGCTTCATGATTTTGGAGTGAAGGGAAAAAATGTCACTTCACCATTATAATCCATAGTAAATATAGTCTTGGTCCACAGTTAAAACCTAAGCACGTGTAGTTTTCATTTAATACTAATCATGTACCCGTGTTAAGCTACGAAGCCTTTTTTTAAGTTAAAAATAATGTTAAGGTAGCTTGAAAATGTTTTAAAGAAGAAAAGAAAATGACCCAAGTCATAAACTAAACTGAATCAAATAAATTGGTTTTATTTTAATTAGATGATAAAAACTAGATAATGATATCAAATGTACTAAATTATAAATAAATAAAATATGATAATAATAACCTGGGAAAAGAAATTTTTATAAAACAGGACAAACATTATAGCTTAATTCTCATCTCATTAAATACAAAAAAATAAAATTGAATTAAAAAAACTGGCTCAAGCTAATTTGAGTTAGCATGAGAAACCTGTAACTTAAGGTAATAAGGGGTGAGCTAACTTGGGTTAACTTGCGATTCAAGTCATGAGATTAAGATAACTCGGTAGAAAAAAAATATACAAAATCACAAAGCTAAAAAAAATAAGTAAGAAATAAAATAATTTAAACTCATGTTAATTTTTCAAACTCGTTACTTGAAACTGAAAAACCAGAAAGCTTAATTTCCAATCAATTAAATATTGAAGGCTTAACCTAAAAAAAATATCAATTAGATAAAAGGATCCAAACATAAAATGACAATTAATAGAATGGAGATCAAAATTGAAATACAAAATAAATTTTATTTTTTTATTAAAGAGTGAAATTGAAAAAAATTAATTGAATATAAGGACCAAAAACACTATCAAAATAATAAGGATCAAAATTGAAATAAAAAATAAAAAATAAAAATAAAATTTTGATTGAAGGGTGAAATTGAAAAGAAAATTCAATTTAACAAAAGGCCTAAAAAATAATTAAAATAATGAGGATCAAATTGAAAAAAAAAATAGCAAATTAGGATTGGATGATAAAATTGGAAACAAATAAAACTTCTGCAAAAGACTAACAATAAAAATGAAAAATCAAAAGAATAAGGATTGAAATTGAAATAATAACAATAAAGAGAATCAAACTGTAATTTACAGGGGAAAAGAAAAGAAGAGAAAAAAATAGTTCCACTAGCAACAAACTAAACCACCACCACTTCTAAGTGTTGCACCAGTAGGAAAAGAATGTGATTACGCTTTTAACGATATAAAAAAGGTATTTTTAGACCCTAAAGGTACCTATGTGTCCTCAAAAGGGTGCAAGTGAATCTCACACATGAGAGAGTGTGCCACATGTACCTTAACCATTTATTTATTTATTATTATTATTTTGTCAAATACCAAATTACCCTTAAGTTGACCTAATAATAACCAAAAAATCATTGTAAAAAAGATGAAAAAACCCTTGACACCAGTTTAAAATTTTTTACTTATAAAAGCAATTTGGTTGTTTCATTGTGCCTTTTATTTTATTTGTATTTTATATATTTTCAAATATTATATTTCCCCTCAGTTGAATTAATAATAACAAAAAATCATTGAGAAAATACTAAATTATTCATTGACACCAACTTTTAATTTTTTTTGCTTCCAATGATATTTTAGTTGTTTTACCATGTAATTTTTGCTTCTAATATAGCATAATATAGTATAGTACTAGCCTTGATACTCATGCTTCACAACAAGACCAAACTATTTTTTATGCAAAAAAATGATATTTAGTTGTTACAAACGAGTTTTAAAAAAGAAAGAAAATGTGTGAATTGAGTCATGAACTTGACTTAGTCGAATAAGTTGATTTTATTATAATTAAATAAAAAAATAACAGTAAATGAATCAAATTTAAAAACAAAATGGGGGATTTTTTTTTCAAAATAGAGAAAATAATATATCTTAATTTTCGTTCCATTAAACAGAGAAGAAAAAAATGAGGTAAAAAAAGATATAAAAAACCGATCATGATTAGCTCAAGTAAACACAACAAACTTGTAATCCTGATAATCAAACTCAAAATTGAAAAACAAAATAAATTGTATATTTGATCAAAGATTGAAATTGAAAAGAAAAATTAATTTAGCAAAAGGAACAATAAAAATAAAAAGAATAGGGATCAAAATTAACATAAAAAACTAAAAACAATGTTTTGATCAAAGGATGAAATTGAAAAGAATAATAACTTTTACAATAGAGTCAAGAAAAAAAATAGAAATCAAAACAATAAGGACCAAAATGAAAAAGCAATACCATTAATTTAAATTGAATAATGAAATTGAAAACAGATAAATTTTTTACAAAAAAGCAAAGGAAAAAAATATAAACCAAAAAAATGAAGATCAAATTGGAAAATATAATATTTGGTAAATTGAGATTGAATGATGAAATTGAAAACAAATAAAACTTCTACAAAATAATCAAACTAAAGATTAGAAATATAAATAATAAGAATTGAATTTGAAATATCAACAATTAAAAGGGTCAACCTGTAATTTTCAGAGGAGAAAAGAGAGAGAAAAAAAAAAAGGTCAATTGATAACACACCAAATCACTATCGATGACACACATAATGTCAATAAATAGATAAAATAAAGGCACTTTTAACAATACAGTGGAATGATCTTTTTAGATGTCATGCAAAAAGTGTGAACATCTTTCACGTGTGCCATCAATTTTTATTTTTGTTATTATTTTTTTAGTTTAAAGACTCAATTGTCTCTCATCTTATATCATAATAACAAAAACACTCCATGTAATAACAAAAAAAATTGACAAAAAGATAAAAAATCTTCTTGATGCGGTTTATATTTTTTTTTACTTTTAATGATATTTTTGGTCATTTTACTATGCTTTTTATTTTTTAATTATTTTCTACACCTATGAAATACTAAAGTGTCCCTCATATGATATGATAATTATATAAAAATCATTGTGAAAATAAAAAAAAACAATGAAATACTAAAGTGTCCCTCATATGATGATATGATAATTATATAAAAATTATTGTGAAAATAAAAAAAAATATTTTATGACTAGTTTTAATTTTTTTATTTCAAGGATGTTTCAGTATTTTTGATGTCCGAGTAAAAAAAAAAAACTTCTTTACTTCTATTTCAAGGATGTTTCAGTATTTTTGATATGCGAGTGAAAAAAAAAAAAAACTTCTCTACTTCTAATTAATTTGACAATAACTAATGGATATTATAAAAAATCTAAAATACTCCTATTTACTTAGGTTAATTTTTTGAATGGAGAAATAAAACCATAAAATTATTGTTATAGTAAACAATGATTTTACTCACAACCTACTATGAAAATGTCTTTACAATTAGCTTTTATTAATATATTTTAAAACATTTAATTATATATAATCTATTTGTGTTTGAGAAAGATGGTTGGTAATTATGAAAATCCAATAACGTTAGAAATATTAATTGCAAAATCATGTAGTTCATTGTACACATTAAGGAATTCTGACAAATAATTTGTAAGAACTTTGAAATAATAAATGATCACACAACAATACATTCCTATGACATACAGTCGTGGCTCCCTCAAATTCTGCCAGGTCAATGCTATTCTTGGATAAGAAGATTCCACATTATCCCTGAAGGTCCACGTGGGAACCAATGATCTTTCGAAACCACTTGGGATTTTTCCAGACTCTTCACTTTTCGTCTCGAACTTTCCCCTCCCCTTTTAAATATGATGTTTATCCCCCTTTTTTCTTAGCAACCAAACAGTCAAGTCAAGCTATTTTGTAAGCTGTAGTTAGTCATTCTCTCTTTTTACTGCCTAACTTTCCCAGCAAACATACTAGCTGGCTACAAAGCAAGAAGAATTTTTTGGGAAGATGAGCCGAGTAGTAGATGAAGATGTGTTTGATGCAGTGAACCACTTGTTTAGCTTCCCTGAAAGCTTTGAGAAGTTGATGTTTCATCCGCGGTCGAGTGATCATACAACCAATGAAATCAGGAGCAGTAGTAATCCCGTCGACATTTTGGATGCTCCCAAAGATTATGTCTTCTACATGGATGTCCCTGGCTTGTCCAAGTCTGATATCCAGGTGCGTTTAATCAATATTCTGATGTGCCTTGTTTTAAAATTGAAATTTTGGTTGCTGATCAATTTTATTGATTACAGGTTACTGTTGAAGATGAGAATACTCTGGTGATCAAAAGCGGAGGGAAGAGGAAACGCGAAGATGGTGATGAGGAAGGCTGCAAGTACATCAGGCTTGAAAGGAAGGCACCTCAGAAGCTGATTAGAAAGTTCCGGTTGCCTGAAAATGCCAATGTGTCTGCCATCACTGCTAAATGCGAAAATGGGGTTTTAACCGTGGTTGTTGGGAAGCATCCTCCGCCACCCAAACCTAAGACGGTTGAAGTTACCATCTCCTGAAAGAAATTAAGGAGACTGGAAGATGATGAGGAGTTAGTTAGGTTAACGAGCACGAAGGGCTTTGTCCAGCTTGTGTTGTTGAATTGATGTAGCGGATGATTTTGTGACTGAGGAAGATGCAAGGAAATAGTGTAGTGTCTTAATTCGAAGCCAAATTACTTTGAAATGTACTGGTGTTCTTTCCTACCTAGATAGGATTGAGATAACATTTAAAAAAGTAAAGCTAAGGTAAATTAATAAAGTAAAATTATAAATCATAAAAAATAAAATAGTAATAAAAAAGTGGATTAAATTTAATATATAAAAAATTTGAAATTAGATATTAAGTGATGAAATTAAAAATAAAAATTAATTATAAAAATAATAAAAATAAAAATAAATAAAATAAAATAAAATAAAATGATGAGAAAAGATAATTAAAATAAATATCACAGTAAAAAGATCAAGGTTTTAAATGGATACATGTAAAAACAAGATAAAAAGATGCTATATATTTTTTGATAAAAAAAATAATTTGAAGCTTAAATATTGCTTTGCTGACCACGCGCGATACTGCTGGCAGAAACATTGCAATTTGCTTTCAACATCGACTTCTGCTAGCAAATTTTCTTTGAGTAATATGAAAATTATATATATAAAAAAAGGTCACCGCATTCAACCCACCAATTAAAAAAACAATTTAAAAATATACAGATACCTGTAATTGAAAATTTTAATTTTTTTTCCTTGAAAGTTTATATACATTTTGAAAATACATAAAAAATCAAATTAATCATGATAAACCTATTAATTATTAAAAAGAAACAACATGGAAAGATACATGTACTCGTGGTTACTAGTTTTTCTTTTCTTTTGTTTCAAGGACATGAAAGTCTTTAATATTGTATATAAAAATATAAAATCGACCTTCCAATAAATGTTGTTTTTAAAAGTAATATAGTTTTTAAATAACACATAAATAGCATAAAATTTTCAACAAAATATCTGAAAGTGCATTAAAATATCTAAAATTTGCAACAATATTATCCCTAATAAATAAAGGCAGAAACTTTATCAGCATTAGTCCGAGACCTTTGTGTAGCTACGAACATCTTAGTATACAAATGGACTAAAATTCAAGATATGTAAATAAAATATTATTTAATATTTGAAATAATAATTAGTCAATATCTGAAATAATAATTAGTCAATATCATGTACTTGAACTTCTTTTTAATTATAAAAACTTCATGCTTACAATTTAAGTTTAGATTACATGCAAAAACAATCTATTAATAAGAGGCTCAAAGACATGTGATAATATAAAGTTAATATTTAAATAATTTGAAAAAAATTTAAATTTGAGGAATAAATATTTATTCTTGAATTTTAAGTTTGTTGATATTTTAAAATTAAGTATTTTTATTTCAAAAAATAAAAAGTGATACTTTAATAATTTAGAGGGTATTTATATCATCTGAATCTTATTATTTATATATATATAAAAAAAAATCTAGAAAGTCCCCTGCTTTTAATGATATTAATGAAAGGTAAATATTTTTTATATATCATTAAAGTATGGTATATCATTTAATAGATCTTTTATATAGTATAGAAAAATCATTACCTTAATACAAACAATTATTCTATATAAAGAAGCATGAATATTTATTATATCTTTAATACTTATATTATACAAGATTTTTAGGATTGGGGGTTTAGAATGTTTATCAAACCCATGTTATCTTTGATTTAGTGAACTGTAAAGTTAAAATGCCTTAGAGTCTCGCATATTTATCAGACTCATGTTATCATGGACTTAATAGATTATTACATTTAAGTGTCTTGGGTCTACAATAAATAATGAAATGTCAAGGTTGTTTTCACTTTGATCCTGAGGATTTTCTAAGACTATGTTTTTGAAATTTAAAATTTAGTTTTTTATTGAAAAAATATCATTCTTAAATATTAGATTTATTGAGTATTGAATTTTATAATTTATTTTGATTTGCTTTATACATAGTTATCATAATCTCATGACACGAGTTGTGAGTTTTATGAGTTAACCACGTTAGCTCCGATCATATTTTAATTAATTTTTTTAATTTTATCTTTCAATATTGAATTAATTAAAAAATAGATTTTCTAATTTTTTTTATGGAGTTATCATGATCTCATAACCCCGATTGTAAGTTTTGCAAGTTAGTCAGGTTAACCTGGGGATTTTTAATTAAATATTTTTTTAATTTTATCTCTCAATATTTGATTCATTGGAAAATAAAATTTATAATTTTTTTATTTTTTTAGGATTTATCCCTATTTCCTTACTTAGATTTGGTATGTTAACTCGGGTGAACTCAAGTTATTTTTTTAATTTAAACTTTCAACATTGGATTTATTAGAAATTGAGCTTTATAATAGTATATTTAAAGGAATTGGCATTTCACTACAACAATAAACAAAGAAATGCCAAGTTAGTTTTCACTTTGGTCTTTAAAATTTTTTATCATATTTTTTTAAAAAAATCAAAATTAGTATTTTTTTTTAATTTTATCATCCAACTTTTGATTTACTGGATAATAGACTTCATAATTTATTTTAATTTACTTTCTATGAAGTTTTTTTAGTCTCATGACCTAAGTTAGGAGCTTTGCAAGTTAGTTGTGGTGATCTAGACTAATTTTTTATCCTTTTTATTGATTAATTTTGTTCATAGATTTATCTTTTAATATTGAGTTGATTGATAATTAAGCTTTATATTTTTTTATTTGCTTTCTATAGGGTTATCATGGTCTTATAACTCGAGTTGTGAGTTTTGCGGATTAGCAAAGTTGGCTCAAGTTTTTCATTTTTTTAATTGAATATTTTTTATACAATTTCATCATTCAATATTGAGTTGATTGTAATTGGATTTTATATTTTTTATTTTCTTTCTATATAATTATATTAGTCTCCTGACCCGAGTTTGACATGTTAGTTCGAATTGAATTGTTTTTTAATTTAAACTTTTAACTTTAGGTTCATTGATAATTGAATTTCATAATTCTTTTTTATTTGTTTTTTTATGAAGTTATTATCATTTTATAACTATAATCGCAAGTTAAGCTGATTGACTCATGTTTTATGTCCTTTTTTTAGTTCATTTTATTTTTTAATTTCATCTTTTAATATTGAAGATTAAACCTTTTACTTTGTTATGGTTTATATTTTATGAAGTTATTCTGATCTTATGATTAAGGTTACGAGTTTGGTCAGTTGACTCAAGTTACTTTTTGTGTTTTTTTTTTTAATTTTTTTAATTTCTTCTTTCAGCATTAAGTTGATTAAAAATTAAAATTCATAATTTGTTTCAATTTGCCTTTTAATTTAGATATTTTGATCTCATGATTGAGGTTTGATAAATTAACCTGAATTGACTTAGATTATTTTTTAATTGATTTTTTTTTCAATTTCATCATTAAATATTGAATTGATTGAGAATTGAATTTAATTTTTTTAATTTTTTTTATAGGGTTAGCAGGATCTCATGACTTAAATAACTGATTTGGTAGGATAACTCGAATTGATATGAATAGATCTAATATGATATTATTTTAATATTTTAAAAAAGACATAGTCTCAATTTATTTTAAGTAAAATTATATTTTAATTAATCATCTCAATTTAACTTTAAATATACCAAGTTAATTATACCATATTAGTTCATTCTTCATGCAATTTAATTTTTCAGCTAAAAAAATTTGACAACATCTAAACATTTATTTCACATAAACAAACTTAATCGTACTCACAACACAGCATCTAGCGGTATATATAAAAAAAAAAAATCTAATTAAGAACCAAACAATTAAATCATACAAAATTTTAATATTTTCTTAATCAAACGACGACGTGTAGTTTGAGTAGGCACAGGCCCATAGTTTATTTGTCTGGGCCTTAAAAAACCCTTGTGGTGGTAGCAAAAGCTTTCTTATCGCTCGCTCACTCTCTCAAAACCAAAAAACCCTAGCTCCTCACCCACCTTCTCCCTCCGTGCCCCACACACACTCAAGCAGTAAATCATGGCGACAGCAACCGGAGCAGCTGCGGCTGCACCAACAAGGGCACTGTCGCAGAAAGAGCTAGACATTCAGATGATGTTGGCTGCTGAGGTTCATCTTGGCACCAAAAATTGTGACTTCCAAATGGAACGTTATGTTTTCAAGCGCCGCAATGATGGTATATTAGCTGTGCTTTCTCTTTGTAAATACCCATCTGTTTTAGACGTGTTGATCGTTATACTTTTAGGAAATAAGTAATAGCTTTTTGGTTTTGTGGTCTGTTGCTGATCTATTAAAGATTTGAGTCTTTGAGCATGATTTCTGTTACGTGTTGTGTGTTTTTTGTGTTTTACTTTTCTTTTGTGTTCATGAACTTTAAATGGTTTGGAGATCTTTTTTTGGATGAATTGTCTATGTTGAGATCATTGGTGGAACAGAGATGTAATTTGTGTGTTTTTTGTCTTTTGTTATTAAGGCTTCGAATAATCTTATGAAAATGAGGCTTTCGTTTAGATTCAACGTGTTATCTGTTAGCTGTTTGAGATGCAAGGGAGTTATAATTTTAAATTTGTTTGTTTTATTTGTCAATTTTACTTTATTTTTCTGGATATTTGTACAGTATGCTTACTGTGGCTGTTCATTGTTGTGATGGGCAAATGGTTTTAGTTCTAACTTGTCTTTCTTATTGATTTCTCTTTATTGCTCAGGAATTTATATTATCAACCTTGGAAAAACATGGGAAAAGCTTTTACTGGCTGCCAGAGTTATTGTTGCAATTGAGAACCCCCAGGATATTATTGTTCAATCTGCGAGGCCCTATGGTCAAAGAGCTGTCCTCAAGTTTGCCCAGTACACTGGTGCTCATGCAATTGCTGGAAGGCATACCCCTGGTACCTTCACTAACCAGATGCAGACTTCATTCAGTGAACCTCGTCTCTTGATCCTCACTGATCCAAGGACTGATCACCAGGTGAACCCAGACTTGTCAATAGCATTAAGCATATCATACCTGTTGGTTTTTTTGCTCTCTTTTTTCTGTCTTCAAATTTTAATCATCATCAGTAATATCATACAGCCTATCAAGGAAGCAGCTCTTGGAAACATTCCAACCATTGCTTTCTGTGACACTGACTCTCCCATGAACTTTGTGGATATTGGCATTCCTGCTAATAACAAAGGCAAGCACAGCATTGGATGCCTGTTTTGGCTGTTGGCAAGAATGGTTCTGCAGATGCGTGGAACTATTCCGCAAGGGCACAAATGGGATATTATGGTAACATATTTATTGCAAAAGTGTTTTACAGTCTCTAGCCCCACCTCTCTTCTCTGAGCTTTCTGTTTTTATCCTTTTGCCTTTTAAATTGCGAGTAGAATGACTTGATGCTCTGCACTCCATCTTACTATAGCAAAAATCACAATGTTTTAGTTTAGCCTGCAGCAGATGCAAACTTTCATTATGCGTCTGTTTCCTTCATCAGTATTTTAATGTCATATTTTACTGCTTGGGATTTGTTTGTACATTCACGGTAACTGTGCTTGAATACGTTACATGGATTGGTTATGGAACGTTTCATTTGGCTTTTTTCTGGATAGGTGGACTTGTTCTTTTATAGGGAACCTGAAGAAGCCAAGCAACAGGAAGAGGAGGATGCACTACCAGCTGCTGATTATGCTCTCCCACCTCCTGATTATGGAATTTCTGCAGGTGAATGGGGTAGCACCATAGCTGATAGTCAATGGACTACTGATGTGGCCCAACAACCCATTCCTGCCTCCAATTTCTTTCCAGAACAAGGTAACCACAATTCGTTGAGACTCCTATAATCTTTGCATTTGTGTTCTGCAGTGAAGCTTCTGTCTTTGGATTCATCCCTCCTTTTTATTCAAAATTTAGGTGTACTTTCTGGTGAATGGGGTGCGGCTCCGGCTCCGGCTCCAGCTCCAGCTCCTGCTGCTGAGCAGCTCCCAGGTGTTGAACTTGGTGCACCTCCTCCGGCTGCTGCTGCTACTGGCTGGGACGTTTAAATTCAGCAAGAATGCTCATGTTTACAACTACCATCATTCTTGTTTTACAATTACCGTGTTTTGCACTCATTCGAGAATCATGAGTTAGTTTTGTGGGGAACGGACTGTTTATCTGTTTTTACATTTTTGGGCTCGGTGTAGTTCTAGACGTTTAATTTTTTTTATATAAGATTTACACCGATTTTGGTATCGAATCGAAATGCTGTGTTTTGTTGGGTCTTTTTTTAAGCTTCTGTTGTTTAAGGTGTAATATTCCATGTGGCACTGTATTTTATCTGGCCTGATTCAAATGATTCGGGATTTGTTCGCGACAGAAATCTCTCTTTTTTACTGTACACGTTACTGTTCTCCCCAAATATGGTGGCTCGGAGATGATTAATCTGCGGTTGTGATGAACAGGCAAGCGTGAAGATTAGGGGATGTTACTTTCTACCAGTGCAAGCGTCCTCCCAATTATACAAGCAGCCTTATTTAACTTAGATTGTGACAATGGCTCCATGGTTAATTTAACAAAGATTTAATTATTTATAGAAATGAAAATAATTGACTTTATTATTTCGTTTTTTAAATTTAATATGAATCAAGATCAATATAGGAAGATTTCAAAGCCTTCGTTTTAGCGGAGGGCATGAGTATCGGATGAACATTGGAGATGTGACTGGAGAGTAACATCTGAATCCAACAGTTGCAACTGTTCTTTCTTTTGGGAAGATGTATGTAAAATATATACAGGGTTTCAAAAATAATCTTTAATATCCTAAGGGAAATGGAGGCCTCGAGAGCTCCAAATGAATTTAGCTATGCTATTTACCCTTGTGTTTCCTCATTCACGTTCCTGAAGGCTTACAATCAAACAAAATGGCGGTATCGTATCTTTAGGTTGATCTCTGGCTATTTATTTTCAGACAGGAAATCCGCATCCTTCGGATGGGATCAAACAGATTTATGGCTCTAATGAATTATGTATTGAAAAATTGGAGGTGAACTTCAATGGAACAGCATCTCCTCACTCATTACCCACCGGACAAAGCGGTCCGGGAATCCACCAGCAAGGTCATCAGAAGATCCGGTTTGACTTCTTCCCTGAACCAAAGGAAGTATCAGATTAACATTCTGACCAACGCAAATCAGGAATGCAAGTGATGAACGATCAAACAGCAAAACATTACTCAAATACAAATAACAGAAGGCTGAGAAATGCCAGCCAAATAATGTGCGAGAAACTTGAGCACATAGCATAACAATATAAAGAGATAGTTCTCAGGTCAAGACCATAGTTGATGCAGTGTCAGACTCGAAAGAAATGCATAAAATTGGATGCCAACTTGAGCCAGCCATAATTATTCTACCTTGTGGTAGATTCTCCCCTAGTGAGATAGAACAGGCAAAAAAAAAAGTGAATAAATTTGACGCTTAAACATATGAGAGATGATCAAGCAGTTTTAACCAATTTACTAACACATGATGTCAATTCAGTAAAAAGTTGATAAATAACATAGTTGCTATAGAGGGTCATACACCAGAAACTTGTAATCTTTAAACAAACTGCAAATGCAAACACCAGAAGGAAAAAAAATAAAAATACTAACCTTCAAGCTAGGTCCAGACTCACTAGCAGATATGGTTGTTTCTATTTTCACATCGTTCCCAAGATTCTCAGATGACAGGCCGCCAGCACTAGACCTGCAGCCATTAAAATAATTGTCGAGTACTCGCCTTTGGTTCCTGAGCTGAAGCACTTATTGGAAGTATAAAAACTACCTATCACACAGATCTTCTTCGCATGAATTCCCAGATGTAGAAAGCCAGTCCATATCAAGGAAATTTGAGCAGCTGCAAGCATCCCCATGTTCGTCATAACAAATATGATTACTTTCAAAACATTGGCATTCATCCACATCTTTGAAAAGCTTCCTGCAAGGCATTGAGGGAGTGTACCTAAAAAGACCCCCAACATTAATCAGCCACGTGAGCACATCAAATGCAACAACAGCATGATATAAAAAGGGTTAAGGAATGCATCCAAGCATTTCCATTTCCAATTGAATTACATGCTGAAATTGAGGGACGATGACAGCCAGATTTTGTAGCCACAGCATTTATAAATAAACCTCACTTATCCATTCCCAAGCAATGGCTACAATTGCAGAGGAATGACAACTTATCTCCTAATGGCTAAAGAAATATAACCTACTGAAAAGAAATATAACCTACTGAAAGGAGAATCTATTTGGCATTTCAATTAGCCATCAACTTTGCACCTCTATGAGGAGTGAATACAAATCAGATAAACCATGGGCTTACCAAATAGGGAGATAAAACGTAACAAGCTGTGACAAGCATTGAACAATTTAAGCAGACCTGGAATATGATATGTCACTTTCACAAGTTGATATCTCCGGATTTGAGTCTGAAAGACCATTATTAACTCCTCCCTCCTTTTCAGACAGAGGCTTACTGTATCCAATATTGGCAGCTACTGGTGACTCATTTTCACACCGAAGATTGCCATCTGACAGTGACCTTTTAATGAATGACCTACAGATGACAAAAATATATTAGCATAAAGGTTTCCTTACAAATGAAACTTTAGTTTCATCATATTATATGTTCTAAACATTATATGGTCAAAGTAAATCTCACATTAACTTATGCTCACACACAAGCATGTTTAAACACACAATTAATTCCAGTATCCAAGTTGCATGTATCATTTAGAAGAATTGCATCTACTGGATGTGTTAAAGCTAACGATTTATTTGCAATACAACAATGATAACAGAAACATGCATTTTTTTTTAAAGCGAGGTCCTTGACCAACATAACTTCTGTGATACACAGTTTTCCTCTTCACAAAAAGGTCCCAAAATAGTTCTTATTCAAAAAAAGTCCCTAGATATGAAGTGTAAAACTTGTCAAAAGCAGAAACTGAAATTATAACCACAATTCTCCTTCCAGTCATTGAGAATCATAGTCCCAGACTGACCCTTTTTTAGCTCTGGTACATGTTATAGCATTGTCACCGATTACCTACTTTCATACCCTTTAGAACAATATAATGTTACCACCAACCATACCCAAAGAAAGTGGTTTCCTAAACAAGTGCGTCTTTACAAATTCAGCTATAGTTATGGCACTGAGGGAATTAGGTAAGCATGCAAAAATTATTGAGATATGGCGTGTTATGAGGGCATATTACCTCGCATTCTCAACTAAATCAGGACCACGCCTTCCAACATCACAATGCTGATCCGAATCCAATTCCCACAGTGCTGGCTTTCCCTGCTGTGGCTGGAAATGACCCAAGAACCTGACCAAAAAGTTAAGGCAAATATCACATCAAATGCATAAGCTATCCCCTGCAATGAACCTACCATCAAAACATACATTTTAAAATCCCTGATCTGGGAAGTTCTTTCCAGAGAAAAGTAATGATGGCATTGAAGCGCAGAGCCTCTTATACTTACACATTAATAGCATCTTGTTTCTCAGCATCCATGTAGGCATTGCTGTAATAACGTTGTAGAGTTCTAAAGAATTCCTGGGACTGAGTTGCTGCTTTCCACTGGCCTCTTCTCTCAGAAAATATCTATTTAACATCATCATTGGAACACAGTGATGCATTGGCAGTGCTAAAATTAAAATAGATAGTTTTATGCAAAGTTCCAAAAGTAGAATATCCATTTAACATTAATAGCATCTTGTTTCTCAGCATCCATGTAGGCATTGCCGTAATAATGTTGTAGAGTTCTAAAGAATTCCTGGGACTGAGTTGCTGCTTTCCACTGACCTCTTCTCTCAGAGAATATCTATTTAACGTCATGGCAACACAGTGATGCATTCGCAGTGCTAAACTTAAAATAGATAGTTTTATGCAGAGTTCCAAAAGTAGAATTTTCAAAAAAAAGTGGACAAATGGAATGAATACGAGTATTTCAGAAACAAGGGTGTTTTGCTTTTTAAGTAATGAACTAACAATTTCAACAGTAAGTACATCCATTACTCTTTTAACTCCTGAGAATCCTTACTTTCTTCCCATGCAGGCAAAGGATACCCAATGTGACCAACTTAGTTCCTTGGCATCACAATCAAAGAGGCGATGACATGCAAAATTTAATTTCTTAATAGAACACAAACGTGACAGAGCCAACTTGCTCAAATAGTTTAGTTTACACACACTGGAAGATTGAACAAAACTACAATACAAGTTTGGTATAATGTTTTGCATTATCCGCGCCATCCTAAAACACATGCATCCAAGATTAAAAGCATCAACAAGCTTGCAAATGTTTCTGATTTCCAAAATCCTACAAATTAAGTCAGCTCATTGAGCAGCAGACCCACCTACTGCAGTTTTCAAGGTGACCAAAGAAAAATAATCACACCCCTATGAACTACATAATCTTAAGTGAGAAAATCTTTGATTTTTATTTTTTTTACCTTTTCAACTAAAAAAATTCCAAGGAAAACAGCTAACCGTGCCCAAAAATGTATTTGATCCACAAAATTAAGTTCAATCATATTTAATCATTAAACTGTAGGCCTCCCCAAACCCACAAGGATTACCTTGTTGTGAGCAGCGGACCCACCATACTGCAGTGCAAGTGTGTCACCCATTGTCTCATAAATCCTCATTAAATCTTCAGCTAAAGGATTATCTAGATCAATACTTGGGGATTCCATATATCCTAGTGCATGCAGCTGATGCCCTAGAGCCACCAATCCATAGGCATATTGTGCTACATTTGTGCGATCTAAACAGTCTATGCAATTGGTCCTTAAAACACCACTTTGGAACATTGGAACGTTGATACTCTGATTTTGATTTGCATCACATTCAGCTTTGGCAATTTCTGAATCCAACTTGCTGACATTGCCATTTTCACTAGAAGGATTTTCAAGAGAATAGTCACCATCACGTTCCCTGCACCAAATTTGCATCGCCAGCATAGTAAGTCACTTACAAGAATTAGAAAGAAACAAATTATCATGGCAGCGTACCCTAAAATTGGAAGTCACTAGAAAAGTATCATGATCCATAATATTGCATTTTCTGTTTTTCCCACCTTTTTTTTATTGATTACAATGTATAAATGCAAAAGGACACATTACACAAGCTGTGCACTTGCAAGTTTTGAGTTTTGAATCAATATATTTCCTCAAATCATTTGAAATTCTACAAAGCAAAAAGTCCACTTCACTTTGAATTTACTATAAATTTAAAGGCCCCGGATAGCAATTGGGTTATTATTGCATGAAATCTAGCAAGACAACGGATTCTCAGAGCAAGCAATTCCCTGAGTGGATAAGACAAAAGAAAAATACCATGTAAAGAGAGTTGGAAGCCTTTTTTCATTAACTTACTCAACGCAGGACCCATTTAACAATCCCTTGGAACTTGAACTTGGCATGACTTGACAATAAAAGATCCCAGTTAGATTCAATGCATAGCTTGCAACTCTTCCTAGAAGTGCCAAGACATTTGTAGCCCTGTTGAAAGCAAACAAATGCTATTAACTTCAGTCATCACAAAATTAATGCGAGAGAAAAGTATGGGGCGGGCAAGGAAAGTACTTTCTAGAGTGTTTATGCAAATCCCAGTGCAGAAACTTTAGGCGATTCTCCTTGGGTAAACTTTTATTTATAAACCTGATGGCATTTGCAAACTCAGCACGAAGTATGGTTTCCCGAGGCTTCTTTTCATGCGACTGCCAATAATCAACATAATTGTTAGAAACATACAACAACCATGCATCTGGAGCAATCAGTCTCTTGGTAATCGCAGCAACCTACCTTTATTAAATTCAAAATAATTATCGGATTTCCATATCTCTTCACAAGATTTTCAAAATGAAGTTTTGTTGCCTCAAAATTTTGGTCCTTCCTTGATACTGCAAAACAATAATAAATAAATAACTTGTGAAAGTTACCACTCAGAATAACACGGTTCACAGTACCGAAGCCATACACATAATGTCAGGTTTGATATTCAATCGTGAAGTTTCTTGAGACCAGAAAAGCGGGATTGAACCCCGATTCTGAACAACAGAACTTATTTGCATTGGCTGTTCTTCAGGAACATCTTCAAACATTATCTGTTCTGTCTCAACATCATTAGCAACTCTACCCTTCTCATTCACGCCTCGTTTTAAATATCTAGACAGATCAGAAAATAGGAAAATCAAATGAAATTCATTGTAAGTTTAGCAGTGATCAGTGGGATAAAATCTGGATGGTAGTGTTTCTATAACACATCAGTGGACTATATGATGAGGTTAATACAGATTGGATCCGATCATTATTAGAGAGTTTATCATGTTCACAGGCAAAAGATCAAAGCAGCCAAGCAGGATTGGTTAACTCCAGCTGGCATGCTGTTCAAAAGTTTTGAAGACTATCCATACCTTGTGCCAGCATAATGCCGTGATCGTCTAGCAATGAGAGCCAGCTTAAACTCCCTGCCAGATACTGAAAGTTTGACCTGGATACCAACAAAAGAAAACTAAAAAAGATCAGAACAAAGAATATCATACAAATTTGCATAAATAAATATTGAAAGGCGATTCATAAGGCCAGATAAATATGGATGGAGTTGACATTCCATTCAACCTGGTTCAACTTACAAAAGAACCATGTTCTTAATTCAATTAATTTTCCTCACAAAAGACCTTGGTAGAGGAACTTCAACTCCTAACTCTAAATGGGATGTAATAATAAACTTGATAGCTTTGAAAAGAACCACAAAAAGTAGTGAGTGAAGAAATTAGAGAAGAAGACAGCAAAACATAACATATACCATCGTAAATGTGATGACCATTTTCTATCATGGACTGTTCTTTTTTATAGCATGAACATCTTTAAGCACTCATGTATAGTTGGTTACTTGAAATAAAATGCACCTGTTTAAAGAAGCCATACACTAATGCCACTGTCCATAGAGAATTCTTGAGGTTATTTCGAATTCCTCGAGTTAAGAATTCATTCCAAACAAACATTGATTCATAGTGACCTTGTCCCGTCTCATTACAAGATAAATTCTTCTGAAGACTGTGCATAACATGGTAGGAGTAGCTGAAAAAGAAGTCCCTTGTAAGATCCACCGTGCACAGGAGCTTCTTATATCTATTACATCAAGAAAAAAAAAATTGAAAGGACAAGTCAGTATGTTTTTACTGATGTTAAAGAAAAGGCATGCTATGAATTGTTAGTATAATAAATATAACAAGAAACTGAAGTAAAAAAGTGAATTTTCCCCCACAAACCCTGATGATACCTTGTCTCATTCAACAGATTTTATTAACATCACAACAGCAATGAAGTTTGCCCCTGTACATATGCAAGAAATGAACTGGCAATGGCCACTAAGCAAAAATATCAGCTACAAAGGATGCAACGGCAAAATTTTATATGCATACCTCAGAATAAGATGCCCTACTTGTCTCATCTCAAAAACAAAAATTAAACCAGAAGAAGGATAAACTATAGCTACATTTACTACCAGAAGAAATTGAATAAGTTTGAATCACAGAATCCCGCATCATTAATTAACACTGAAGGGTGTAATGACAAAAATAGTCAAGAAATTACCTCCACAGTGTTGAACCAGTCTACTTCTAATAGACAACACGCAACTCAAACTAATTGTTCCAAACAATTAAATGAAAGAAAATAAAAATACCAAACATTGATTTAAATTAAACCAGCGCAACCATAAAAAAGTCATCATCTAATTACAAATTAACAATGCTAATTCTGATACTAGTCTCTTAGGTCTCCTTAACAGAACCAAGTACATATTACATTTACATGCAGAATGGACAAAAGACCTGTTCTCGTTCTTAGAATTAGTCATATTGGACTGCACAGTAGAATTTGGAATAGGAATCATCTCGCTCTTGGTTATAGAATAAACTGCATGGCCACAAATTGCACCAATCTTCCTTCTTTTTGTTATCAGCAGCATGTAATGGGGTCCCAAAAGTTTAATAAACCCTATGTTAAAGAAAAGAGCACCATGAGTTCAATAATGAAATATATCAAAAGCTAACATAGAAGACCTTGCAGATACAACATACCAACAATTCCGTAACAAATAGTGACAAATTTAAGTCCACCCGTCGACTTATTGCCTTCATGTATTCGCCTTCGCAGGTCAAAGCATTCACTTTCTGAATATGTTGTAGAATCTTCAAGAACAACGAGTTCAGATGGCTCTAACCGACCAATCTTTAACACCCTGAAAAGGGTTCTGTTCTTGTCTCTTCCGATCATATAAAAATTCTGCCAAATATTAGATGTTGGTCAGAAGTAGTTGTGATGATGATTCTATAAATTGGCATGAATAATCATTGCATATAAGAAGAAAAATGAAAATCTTTTGATAAATAAATTCATATCAACAACAGCACTTTACTATTGTTGTAAAATAAATTGTGGGATAAATGAAAGAAGCAACAAAAAGTTCCATCAAACAAGAGTGGAGATTTTTCAAATAGGCAAAGCACATAATCAGTACATTAAATTCCAGCACAAGAAAGAAAGTTCTATGCAACTTGTTTCATGCTTCATAAGCATCAGGATATAACTCATGCAGAAAGTCTGGATGGGCATAGTTTTCCAAAATGGTAGTGACTTCAACGTTCAGAGGACCCATATTGCCCAAAACAAATTGAAATAACCCCAATACTTAAATTATAGGGACACAGATAAGAGAAGGGCAACGACTTCAACATATAGTACCAAACACGACAAGGATTACTCCCTTTAGACAACATATAAAAACACCAAGAAACATAAGGTCTGGTAAAATTTGAGAAACTAATGGCCCATGTCTGTCATACTCTATTTATAAGATTCACTGAAAAAAAAAATTGGATTATGCTTGACCACCTTATTGGAATAATATTAATAAAATAAAGTTATATCCATTGACTGCATGCCAAAAACAAAAAAGATAGACAAGTCTGTAAAATTCAAAGATTTCTTACGCCTTAAAAATGTGATACTGAGCAGGTAAACATGGGAAAGCAATCATAAAGGTGTGCAAATGCAGGAAAAAAACTCATACAAATGCGTAATTAAAATTTTGATCTCAATTTATGCTGAAGAGTAGGAAAAGCAAACAGCATCGTGTACATTTCTTTACTGTTACCAACCTAAATCCTACAATTAGATTGCAATAACATCAAAGACTGTTGCAATAACTGACACCCAAACTTGTCATTATGA
Organism: Populus euphratica; assembly: GCF_000495115.2. Lineage (NCBI taxonomy): Eukaryota > Viridiplantae > Streptophyta > Magnoliopsida > Malpighiales > Salicaceae > Populus > Populus euphratica. The sequence continues at coordinate 835,556 of NW_011499911.1, forward strand.
AATATTTTCAAGGAACAAACTTGGCGACAAATCAATGAGCTGCTTTTGTATAAAATCGAATGGCAGATGAGCAAAATACATATGGTCTTATTCATTACTTCGGGAAGAAGGAGTAAGGCAGCAAAACAGGTATGAAAAAAGCAAAATTTGGACATTTACATCTCCCCACTTTTTGCTTAGCCCAAGAATCCCAATGGAATAGTTCGCTGGAAGCCCGGTCACGAATTCCACATCCCCACTTTTTTAACAAAATCATTCTAAGACATAAACTTAGCACGCTTTAAGTTTTCAAAATGAACTAAGCAAGAAAAAACCAAAACCAAACTCATCCAATTGCTAACTACAATCTCAGAAGCAATGAGTGCTTTATTTGAAACACTCCCTTCAAATCCGAGTTTCCAATCTGGTCAAGACCACCCCCTAATCAAGTCAAAATCCTAAATCTAACACCACGTGAATCATATCCAATGTAAAACAATCACCCCATCAACATTAAACCACCAGAAGCATCAAAATTTTAAATTCCTCACTTCAAGGAGGCAATCACAGCAGAATTGAAATGAACACACAGAAGAAAAATAATCATTATCCCGGAAATCACAAACAAGAACTATTAAAACAACAAATCAAAGACTTCAAAACACAAAAAAAAAAAAATCAAACAAGACAACATAAAGATAAAGATTGAAGAAAATGAGCACGTATATTATGTATATATACCGAGCGAGTCTCATAGAGTCTGAATTTCTGCAAGTAACAATAATTGGAGGCACCACCAATCAAGTTTGTTTCCATTTGGGATCCCACCTAGCTGAACCTCCTGGAGTTGGGTCAACTCCACGGTAACAAAAACTCCTTTACTTCTCAAAATCTACACTGAAAGAACACATCTTTAACTATTTGTCTATCTGGGTTTTTATTATTTATTTAAGAAAACACGCAGAATGAGAATTCAAAAAAAAAAACAAACAAAGAGCCAGCAGACCAATTAAGTGAAAGTTTCAATCTTTTTTTGTGGTGGAGATTACAGTTTTTGATCGAGAGAAAGCAAACCAGATAATGAGCTAATAATACACAGGACGTCTTGGAGCAGATCGAAGAGAGATGGCAGACGCAGAGAATAGAGGAGAGAGAGAGAGGGAGAGAGAGAGGCTACAGATCAGAGAGAGAGAGAGAGAGAGAGAGATTGAAATGAAATGCAAAAGAAGAAAATTGTTTTATTTATTTATTTGTTTCTTTAATTTTTAGACACTGTTTGCTCTGTGGTTGTGGTTGTCAGGAATTAGGAGATTGTATGAGTGGTGACTGACTGTCCGAATTAATCATGTTTTACTTGTTCTAATTTTCTTACCGTTACCACGCTTTCCTCTTTCTTTCTTTTTTTTTTTAAGAAAAAAATATGTATTCTATTCTCTCCTCAACCAGCAAAGCAATTTTGAACTCGCATAAAAATAGTTTTAATGCTAAAAAGCTTTGTAAATAATTTCCCTATACAACAAGCAACAACAACATTGTAATATGAGGATTTGGAAGATTGATTTGATATTTTTTTATAAAAAAAAACTGTATTTTAGTTTTTATATATAGAGTTCAAATTTCACTCCTTGCAATGAAAAGATAAAACTATAGAAAAAAATTAAAAATATCATATATAAATAAACCTCTTTTGTATGTTCTTGGATGTCAATGATGGTATTGAAAAATTCTTTTAATTCTCTATTTATAAAAAAAATATTGTTCAAGAGCAATGGTGTTTTATAAAGGAGTAGGGCCTATTTCCAATAATTCTCCAACTCTTGTAGGAAATATATTTTATATTACCATGAACATCTTAGGTGACGATGTTGTGGTGTTAGTGAATAAGAATATGCTCATACCATATGCCTTTCTTTGCCCACTTGCTTGGAAGAACATGATATCATTTTTATATTCCATTGAATTGTGGAATATTTACAATGCTGCAACTCTAAATTTCCATCTTGATCACATGAGACTAATATAATGTAACCTTACAATAAACAAAGTAAATAAGTTACTATTTAGGATTTATTATATTTTTAGTTGATTTAAGATTTTTTTATTTAAATTAAAACTCTTTTATTATTTCTTAATTTTTTTTATGACTTTTTAATAGTTTATAAGCCACCTAAAACAACTGTAATAAAGAGTTTTTCTTATATTGCTTTCGTTTGTAAATCATAAATAAAGAATTTATGCATTATATATATATCTATATATATATATATATATAACCCTATTAAAAAAAATGAGTTAAGAAATTAGGTAGGGAAAAATTTAGATAATGGATAAATATATCCTTCACCCACTCTGCATTCAATTTAGTAGAATTGAGTCAAGCAAGAAAAGTAATTCTTTTAATTTTTATTTGAAACAAAATTAGCTTATTTTAATATTATTTTTCTCTTCATTGTGCTAAGAGTAAATACAGGCTCAAAGTCATAAAAGATTTTAAAGTTCACCTAGATATACACAACCTCAGCCAAGACCAAACAACCATTTTTAGTTTGGTTTTCGATAATATCCTAGTGGCTTAGTATCACTCAAAGGCATATAAGATCAATTTAGGATCCTAAAGGTCTTGATGACCTAATTAGCCTAATACTTGCCATTATTAAATTGCAATCAGATTGTTTTTGGTGGCCTAGTTGACTCAAATATCAATCAATAACAAAGTTTCTCTCCTACAAATCACTACCAACTATCAACAACGTTATTTATTATATATTTCTCTCTTATAAATCACTACTAACAAGGTCATTTTAGGCTATCTAAAGTTTTGATCATATATAATGAATAAATGACAGAAAAATCAAGGGATATTGCTAGAGGTTATACATATAGTACAAGTCCTCCCCTCCCCCATGTCCTAACCTTAAAATAATGAACAAACAAAGCTCATAAATAAAATGCTTATATGGACTAAAAAAAAAAGGATTTAAGAAGTAAAAGGAAGGATAATGAATCTATTTTATAAAATTTATTAGGCTTGTAGAATCACCAATAAGTATTCTACATGGAAGATCCTATTTCCCCTTACTTATAACATACAATCAATCATACAAGTAAACATTGAGTGTCCTAGGTATAAGGAGTTGGTTGGAATGAAAAAGAACTCAAGGGAAATTTGGACTTGTCAGAATAAATCCAATTAATGGCTTAGCAAGAAAATAAAGCTTATAAACATAAAATATCTCAATGCCATAACACCAAAGTGAGAACTTAACATTTCAAGATGAAGCATCTAATCTTGAGGAAGCTAAAAGCAATTAACAACCCTTACAAAAAAGAAAAACTAATACCACAATATGATAGCCCTTATAAAGCTATATCGTGTGATCAAGTAAGCACTTATAATCTTTTAGTCTGTATATAGACAAGGGTCAAATAAAAAAAATAAAAGGCTAAACATGTATTGACTAAGAGAATGGACATATGTTATTAGACTACATTTAAAATCTAAATATTTAGGCCTGTAAGTTAAGGTTTATAAGCTTGGGTTAAGGGTCAAATAAAAAAAATAAAAGGCTAGACATGTATTGACTAAGAAAATGGACTTGTGTTATTAGACTACATTTAAAATCCAAATATTTAGGCCTGTAAGTTAAGGTCTATAAGCTTGGGTTTTTTTTTAATTAAAAAAATAGATAATTTTTATTTTTTTAAGTGAATAGATAACATGTGATCTATTTACAACCTTTTTTTATCATTGAAAAACTATGGACTAATGTTTTGGATCATAAAAACCTATATTTCAACCATTTTTCCACCAAAAAACATAAAATAAACATTTCATGAACCTTTAAAACCCCGTTTTGAACGACAAAACACATTCTAATTAACATAAAAGCTCAAAATCAAATAAAAAACTTTCTAAGCTTTTATCTTTCTTTATTTTGGTGAAAATTTGATAATTAATAAAAAAATTCTTAATAATTTATTTAAAAATAATCTAATTATAAAATGTGAAAGGAAAAAAACAATCAAATAAAAAATTAAAAAGCTAGGTATGCATGGGCTAAAAGAATAGGCTTACATGCTTGGCCCATATTTAAAACTCATGTTGTCCATCCTTTAAGTGATGGAATGATGAATGATTCGTCTACAATCTTTAAACAAATAAAAATTAATCTTTAAACAAATAAAAATTAAACTATCATAATGTGTTTTTTAAACCACCTTTGGTGACCTGAAAAATTAAGGTCCAAGGTTTTACATCTCTAAAACTAAGACCTTTAATATTTTTTACCCAAAAACATGAAAAAAATCTTATGAATCTTTAAAATACAATCATGATCAACAAACACTTTCTAATAGCCTAAAAAATCAATATCAAATCAAATAAAACAACTTTTCATGCCTTGATATACCTTTTTGGGCATTATTGAAGATATAAACTATTTTCATTGAGTTTATCTTTTAAAACCGAATCCATAGACACCAAAATCAAAGTGATTAGTGGTTAGAACCCAAGCACCTGAGAACTTTCTTTCTCTTAATATTTCCTGACGACTTTCAAAACAAAAAATCCAATAACAGAAGGGACTGCACATGAAAAAAAATTAAGGGATCAAAGTGTATTTTTACATGTCTTTTTACAATACACATATGAAATAGATTGTTAATTTTTTCCAATGTGATTTTAATCTTTATTTTTAAAATTTTATTTTTTCATTGTAATTAAAATTTTAATAATGTAAATTTGATTTAATCCTGAAAGAAACCTTAACACATCAAAGACATGATAACATGCAATTCAATAAAATTTAAAAAATATTAGAAAATAAAAACATAATTTTAAGGACCAAATTGATAGAAAATAAAACCACAATGAAAAAAAAATCTAAAATTAAAAGGACCAATAAAGAAAATTTTCATAATGAACAATGTTATAAATAATGAAATGTGAAAGGATAACTTTGAGCAACACAACAAAATGTTGATTTTATTTAGTTTCTTTTTGGATTGATATGCATGAAAGTTGGTTGACAACATGCTCATTTCACCTTAAAACAATCCTCAATATATTGGATACATGAAACATGTAATCCAAAGAAAATAAAAAAAATCTATAATAACTACATCATAACTTTTAAAGATCAAATTGAAAGAAAATTCATTAACAAAATTGGAAAAAAAAATCTAAAACTTTATGGCCCAAGGAAGGAAATTTACATAGTAAATAATATTATAAATAGTGAAATGTGATAAGATAAGAAAAAACAATGCAGCAAAATATAATAATCTCCTTTAAATTCTATATTAATTAATTAAAGTGCACAAAATTTGATTGACATTTAGTTTCCATATATTTAAAGCCTCAATCATATTGTTATTGATACATTTTGAATTTATAAAATAATACTTTGTACTATCAAAAAATATTAAGATATCATAACATTCTATAATAATAAAATTATTTCTTCAAAATATTAGAAATCTAGAATAACAAATATTCAATTCATTGGACTTTTTTCTCAATATTTTAGGTTTGGGTTCTTGAAAATATTAGCCAAATATAATATAAAAAGGGCAAATTTATTTAACCCTTATTTTTAATTAACAAATGTTATTTTGATTCCTATTGTTTTTTTTTCTTATTTCATTTGAGAAAGATATTTATGTTGTTTCTATTTCTCAATATTTTAATATGATTCTAATCATTGAATTTCCAAGAGAACCTAAAAAAATACCATTCTATTTCTTTTTTTTTTTTTCTTTGGTTACATTTCAACCTAATGGAATTCACACATTTTAACTTTAACATATTTCCACCTTTTCTATCTGGAAATATAGTAACTTCTGCTATTAAATACATTTTAAAATTATATTTTGCTTGAAAAAAAATATTAAACTGATGTTTTTAGTTTTCTCTAATAATTTTAATGTGTTGGTGTAAAAAAATAAAAAATAAAAAATAAAAATCATTTAATATATTTTTTATAAGGAATACTTTAAAGAAATATGTAGGTGCTCGTCATAAGACATATATACTAAATTGACCGCATGAGAATTTTATATAAAGAGATCATTTATATCTGTTAAAAGGCTCATATGATAGTTGTGCAAGTGATCCTTAAACTTGAGATTATTAAGTTATCATATATAAAAATTGTTATATTTTGATTATGTTACATATCATCTTAATTGAGGTAACAAAATGACAGACATTGAATATAACATGAATTATATGAAAATACTTGAGTGATTAATAGATGATTCATTATTTTAGGTGAATTATGAAAAATGTCCCATTTGTTATCAAATAGTATTGACTGAGAAATCCTTAAGTAAAATGGAATGAGATTTGAAAAGAGTTTCAAATCTTATTCAAACGATCAATAACTATTTTATAGAGAATAAACATAATTTAACATGGCATACATACTTTATATTTTAATGTTAAATAAATATATTATTGATTAAAGTGTATTAATTATATTGAGAAACTGGTAATTTAAAGGTTAGTTAAATATGGTTTAACATAACAGACATACTTTATTTTTTTAATATTAAATAAGAACATTATTGATGAAAAAATATTAATTACACTAAGAAAACAGTGATTGAAAGGTTAGTCAAATCACTAATGACTTTTTTAATATTTGAGAGATCATGAAATGTTTTTAGACGATAAACTTGAACTTTAAATATGAACTAATCAATTGTTTAATTAATAATAAATTAATTTATTTAATTTTATATAATTAGAATTATAATTTATATTTGAATCAATATAATAGGAATATAATAAGTCACACACATTAAAGACTATTAGTCAAAAATTAAAATGAAATAATTTAATTAAATATGATTTGATTAAAATACATTTTAAAAATACATTTTTCACGGATGGTTCATGTGAATTATTGTTGGAGACCAAGTAATTAGACGACTTGTGGTTTGCGATAATTCAATTTTTAAAAAATTATTTAAAGCTGAAAATATTATATATTTAAATAATAAATTTCTAAACAACACTAAACTTGTCTAATAGAATCCCCAATTCTTCCAAATTTCTAAACAACACTAAACTTGTCTAATAAAATCCCCAATTCTTCCAAATAATTTTATTTTATAATTTTCATTACATATATAAAATTCAAAAACCCAACATTTGTAAATAAAATTCTTTTTTTTTAAAAACACCCACGCCACATTTATCAAATGTCAATGGAGTTTCCAAAACATTCCGGCGTTTCCAGAACATTTCTATACGCATTTAAATAATAGATAGCATTAATCACATGTCTATATTTTTTATACTGTCTGTTTAGTTATGCTATTAATATTTTAATAAATTTCTAGAGCATCATCACAAACGTGAGAATTTATGAAAAAGTATGAGACAAAAGAAATTAAAAAAACATGGGGATTTAGAAAGAAAAAAATAAATAAATTTTGGTACACATAAAAACGTGCGGTGTTCAATGTACTTTGTTCACTTAAAAAAGAAAAAGAAGGTGATGATTGTAGTTTTGTCATTATTATTTTGAGAAAAACTAGGTAAAGTTTAATTATTATTTTGGGACAGAAGTGATGAACATAATAATGTATATCTCTTTTACATTTTTATTTTAAAAATAAATAAATTCATTTCAAAACTATCATATAAATATATTTATTTTAAATTTTTATCATTATTTTTTTTCTAAATACGTTTTTGTTTTATTATCGCTGTCTAACAAATAATATTTTAAGAATAGACTGAACTATTTTCCCAAATTCCAAATCAATTGGAAAAAAACTTGCGAAGGGAGTAGCTTTCTTCATCGTATTCGTCGTCCAAGTACTGTGTACCATGATTGTCAACCAATAGCAGTAACTATGTCTCCTTAACCAGAAGGAATTCTTGAAATTGTTAAAATAGTATTTGTCCTTTTATACAGCTTGTTGCGGAGAGATGCTGGTGTGGCATCACGATTTACGTGTCCGTTTAGAATTTTTATAGGGTTTATAATTTAAAGTATTTTTTATTTAAAATTGTTTTAAAATAATATATTTTTTATTATTTAAAAAATATTTTTAAAATATATGATCTAAAATGTTTCGTGTTTTTAATTGTTTTAAGATCTTAATTGAGGTATTAGTGATTTCTTCTTCTTCTTTTTTATTGAATTGCTTGTCATGGAATATAATTCATGATGCATAATTCATCTTTTTTCCTTGTTATTATAAAGGGATTAATTTTGACTACGAGAAAAAATAAATAATAATTTAATTAAAATATAAATAAAAAATATTTTTAAAAATAATATCACTATAACAAGAATAAAAAACTACCAAATTAACTAAAACAATGGCTATTGTATCAGCTAATCGGCAAAAGAATAATAATAATTTGAGCGATGATGCAAGCAAATCGAAATTAGTTTTGAAGGGCTCCTTTCAGGGAGGAAAAAGGGAGTGCAATGTTTGACAGTTTCAACGTGGCCAGTTGTAAGGGGTAGCTGGAGACAACTGGCAGGTTGACGTGTAAATATGTGGACGTTGCATCACTACAATACCACGTGAAATGCATTGCTGGGCTCTCGGGAAGACAGAGACACCACGCGTCGTTGTCTGTAGTGGCTTACGTCACAAAACAATTACCTTAGCTTCGCGTAGATTCGGGGCTTATTTGTCTTGTGACTTCTTTTCGTGTACGTGTCTGTGGCTCTGAAGATTGAGGTAATAAACAATGTTCTTAGCCTACGACCTCTGGGATTTTATGTTTTACGCACAGTATAAAATAGAAAAACTGACACGATCCTATTTTTTAAAAAAGAAAAATAATATATTTTGATAAGTCGCATGTTTCATCTACGTAAACACGGCTTGGTAATTCAACTGGTTATAGGCCCGGATCGCGGTTTTGAATTGAGCCATTGGATCATTTTGGGTTGATTTTAATTTTATATTATTTTAAAAAAATTAACATGACTTTACTTTTTCTAAAAAATATTTAATAGATTACAACTGGATTTTTGACAAAAATTTTCTATATCAACCAAGTTAGCGGGTCAATCCATAAACCCAACTTCTTCTTTTTTTAATTTAGCCAGGTGTCCGGTTAATTTGCCGAGTTGGGCCTAGTTTTAAAACTATATCTATAAACAATCAACACAGTTAAAAATTCAACATATTTCACAATCCATCAAAATTAATAATTAACAATTCATGATTAAACATAATAAAAATTGATATAGCATTTTATTAAATTTAAAATAAATTTATAATTCTTATATTATTAAGATATATAATCTAATTACATCTATAAATTGCCCCACCTCTTGGATGGGTATACACCATCGTAACTCGTTTAACTCAAAAGCAAGTTTATAACGTTTATAGAGGGGTCAACCCCAAAATCACCCTAACTTATAAACGAGCATTGATCACTCATCAATAAACTTGCCTCTTGACACGATTAAAAGATTGATATTTTTTCTCATGTATAGGAGTGTTGAATTAATAAATAACCCGATAAGATCGGGTCTAACCACACGAAGATTAATTATATAAATTATAAACAACAACAACAACAATAATAAAAATAACAAAGAAGAAGAAGAAGTTGATGAGAACTTTGAGATAGAAGATCAATGTAAGAATTAGACAATAATAACAACATATGTCAAGGTTAGAGGATCCAATAATGGTATGACAAACAAGTATAGTGTAAACTCTTATTATTTAATTGGAAACCACACACAAAGGAGGTTCCAATCAGATTATAA
>NW_011499911.1:845657-846469 GCF_000495115.2 Populus euphratica
AAACATAAAAGTTCTAGGAAATTGTCTAAGATTTTTAGGAAAAAAATTGAGGTCATTTGGGCTTCTAGAACTCTAGATATGAGCCAAACACTGAATAGTATTCGGGCTGCAGGACAGATTCAGACTTCTTTGTTGTTGCTATAATTTGGACTTGAAAATGACCTTTTAAAATTTTAGGCTCCTTATGAACATTATAGGCTTATGTCCTATCTTTTCATCCATATAAAGTAGATCTAAATTTGAGATCTACAGGTCTAGATGGATTTAGGTCCGTAGATCTTGGATTTAGAGCTGTAGATCTTGGATTGAGGTCTTCTCTATATGGATGGAAAGCAAAGACATAAACCTAAAATATTTATGAAAAGGCAAGACTTATTTCTTCTATTTGGAAGTCTAAATATTAGCAACAACAGAAAAATCTAAATCTGTCCTACAATCCGAACACTGTTCAGGGTGCAGCCCATATCTTGAGTTTTAGGATTCCAAATGACCTCAATTATTTTTTGTTGGAAATCTAATACAATTTCCTAAAACTTTTATAATTGAAGTCTATCCAAATTCTGTTGTTAGGAATGACATTTTTTTCAGACAAAAAGATAAAGATCGTTACCAAGTCAAGATGTGGCCACCCACTTAACAATTAATGAACAAATCAATAGTTCCTAATTTTGGCTTACAGAAGGAGGCATTTGTCATGCATTTAAATATCTTGATTTTGAGATCAAGATCATGTTCTTGCTCTCTCTTTTTTATAATGCTTAAGTTTTGCTTATATTAATCTTTTGTTTATGCTTCTCATTTTCTTTTCTTTA
>NW_011499911.1:846696-862276 GCF_000495115.2 Populus euphratica
TTATTATTATTATTATTATTGTTCTTGTTCTTGTTGTTATTTTTATTGTATTATTGTTATTTATAATTTATATAGTTAACCTTCTTATGGTTTGACCGCGGTCTTGCCGGGTTATTTATTACTTTGACACTTTTGCACTTGGGAGAATACATTAATTTTTTAGCCATGCCAATGTTACTAATTCTTAATACCTTGTTAAATGGTTAATCTAGATTTGTGTTGTATAACACTTAGTACAACAAATACTTGGCACTTTCATAGTCAACCGTATGGTATAACCTACACTTGTACTATGGAAGGAACTTGATTTGTTGTTAACATAAGTTAGCATCATGAATTCCTAATAATATTTAAAAGTTTGGTGTTACTTAAATAAGATAATTAATATGATCATGTTAAAAATTTATAATGAACTATTAGGAATAAATCATTCGATTGGAACCTTCTTTGTGTATGGTTTCCAATTGAATAATAAAAAGAGTTTATATTATACTTATTTGAAATATCATTAGTGGATCCTCTAACCTTGACAATTGTTTTAATCATTGTTTAATCTTTATATTCATCTTACATCTCAAAGTCCTCATCATCATCATCATCATCATTATTTATAATTTATATAATTAACCTTCTTGTGGTTTACCCCGATCTTGCCGGGTTATTTATTTTTTCGACACTTATACACTTGGGAGAAGACATCAATCTTTTGGTTGTGTCAGTGTCTGATACCTCGTTCTATTTAAATTTAACTATTTGTTTTCTTTAGTATTCTTTTCTTATATATTGTATCATTGTTAATTGAGTTGTGAAATGGAAATCATGGAATTATATTTTGAGATGAAATTAACGTATGACTATATTTTAAATGAGAATTTATAAATCAAATGTAAAAAAGAAATGTTTGATTTGAATTAAATAGAAATGTTTACCTGCTTATACTTGTCAATTGTATTGACAAACATATAAGATGTTCTAATACTTATTTTATTGTGTTAACGGTAATTAAATGAATGTTCTCGATACAAATGGATTGTATTGACAAATATATAAGATGTTTTGATATTTAGTTTACAATATTGATGATAACTAATGGAATGTTAATGATATTAATTAATTATATTGATAGATATAAAAGAAGTTCTAAAACTTGGTTTACTGTATTGGTGATAGCTAAAAAAATATTTTTGATATTAATTGATTGTATTGTCAGAACATAAATAGATGGTTTGACACTTAGTTTGACCATGTTGATGGTAACTAAATGAATTATTTTTGATACCTAGTGAGTCATGTAGATAACGATTATAGTGAAGAATACAATACTTAGTCGACCTTATTAATAATGACTAGAAAAACTAATGTAAATCTTAGTTTAGTTACTTTCACAATGACTTAATTGATATCTATGGACTAATAAATTTTCAATATGGTGGTTGAAACTTCAAATCATTACGAATATTAAATTAATTGTATTAGTTTGGAAAATACAAGTATGAGATATTAAATTAATAACTAATTAGACTTTTAAATGTTATATTCTTTGCAGGTTCGTCTCATTTATGTGGACCATGCTGATATCAGTTACTAGATTATATTTTGTTATGGTATAACTTGTGTAATTTAAATATTTATGTTATTGTAATAATTTTATTTTGGGATGTGTTTAACTATACAGCTTTGCAAAATTATTTATAAATTAAACTTTTTTGTGTTAAATCCATCCATGCATCCATTATGTCAAGTATATAATTTAATAATGAAAGAAAAAATAGTATTGATATAGTTGATTGTGAATGAACTATAAGAAACTCTACTTGATTAATAAATGAACTGATGGTATGCTTAGGAAATTTGTGTGAAAATTATAGGAATATGTTTTATGCAAGCTGTGATGGGATAAATTTTTTGGATAGGGTCTCGTATAAAGGTTAGTCTATTGAAATTTTATCAAATTCAATAGATCTTTTAAATAGTTGTTTAGATATATTATGAAATATAAAATGAATTTTTTCAAAAAAAAATACAAGGATTAAAGATTTGGAAAAGTTGTGAATGCAAATCAAGTATTGAAATGTGTTATAATATCTATATTAAAATAATACAAATGTTCATTCATCTTCCCTATAATATAGAACACATGTAGAAAGTTGGAAAGATAATTTAACAGGGATAATAAAATAGATAATTGATGATATAAAGAATAAAATAACACAAGAGTTATTATTCAAAATAGAGAGCTCAATGGCATGGAACATATAAATTCTCATGGAAGTAAATAAGATGGTAAAAAGAAATGATATTGCATCTTGATAGGAGTAAAAAATTTATGTGTGTATACACACACACACACACCCTATTTTCATTAATGTTACAAAAAACATTAATGAAATTCTATATTAATACATGGAGTGTTACAGAACCTCCCATAATAAATAACATATCTAATAAATATTTGTTAAAAATAATTAGCACTCACCATCTATAATAATATAAATAATATTTAATAAATGTCATAGAAAAAACTATTACATACCAATTGATTCTATCTCGGATAACAAAGCTAGTAATGCATTGAATTATGTGAATGTCTAGAGAAACGTGACTATGTAGGTATAATAAATCGACACATTATGAAAAAACACCATATCCTATAGCTATCTAGATTAATTATTAGATGTTGCACTACAAATATCCAATCTCTCCTAGCATGCCAAAAATTTAGGTAAGTTATATGATTCACCGATCAATTTCCTCCCCGTTTACCCTAACAATTGATACTATACAATTCGTCACTAATATCAACATAATCTATGATGTGTTGAGGGATCCAAGCTGCTGCATTATCTGATCAAGACAGTGCATCTCAACGATATCAAAATAACATAGTTATTTATCTCTTTTTTAGTAAAGAAATGAAGCTGCTAACATCAAATACCTAGTGTATGATGCCCATATAACCTATCAAGACATGAAAGATATACATTAGAAAACAACTTGAAACTAAAAAAATCAACACCCAAATAACAAAAATAAATAAAATTATAATCCATACCTAGTAAGGTTGTTATGCATCTTACTCTTCCTGTAAAACTAGTGAATGTGAGTAGAATTTAAAGTGATATGTATATCCCTACACCATCTAAAATGACAATCCATAAAGTTAGTACTTTTTTGTTTTTTTTTGCATGTAATCTATATAAATAACATGCTATTTAAAATTTATTAAATCTTATTATTATCGATATCCTATATCGAGTTGCCTTTGTGTGTTAGTATTGAACATATAGTTTCCCTAACTCTTTAGATGATGGATATGAAAACGTTTCCACGACCAGAGCTATATGAATTTACACTTATAGTTTTAAGTCAGCATTTAAAAAGGAATTACTACTAATAAAATATATTGTTCACTTAAAAATATTTATAATAATTATACCAATATAATTCCTACTATTCAGACATAGTAACCAATATAGATATGCAACAATCCCCCTCTAAATTGTAGTTAGAAATAACCTAATATTCCTCAAGTAGTGTTCAAGTAGTGTCTTAAAGAATATTGGCACCACATTAACTTCACTACTCCCCAAACATTTATAAATCCAAAAAATCCCTATCAAACAAAAAAACCCCAACTCTAATTATAAAATAACCCAAATTATCAATTTTTTTAATAAATAACAAAATTATCAAATTAGTTTAATGTATTGTATATCTAATTAATATAATTCAAATCTAATTCACAAAAATCATAAATTACTTTAAAAAACCCTAACCCAAAATCCTAAATTAATCAAAATAAAAAATTATCATAAATTAGCACAAATTTTATATAATTAATAGAGAAAAAGTATGTAATATACCTTGAAATGTTGAATGTAGGTGGTGGTACTAAATGACGATGGCTGCTAAAAATTGAAGAGAGACCCGTAGGTTAGAGGAAAGAAAGATTATTGTGTCTTGTGACGGGGGCGGGGGGAGAGAAATGTGGTGTCGCTATGACAATGTGAGTGTTTTCTACTGGAGAGAGAGAGAGAGAATGGTGTGAGCAAGAGCATATGACAATAATGGTAGGGAAAGATGACCAGAGAAGAGGGAAAATAAAAAAAGAAAAGAGAAAAAAAATAGATCTTAGGTTTTAATTTAATGAAAGTCGCGTATGATATATACGACTTGTAAGTCACAAATATTTCTTGTAACTCCTCAAATTATATTATTTTTGTAAATATTTATTGGATTTCAGAATTAATAGCTTGAATATGTTTTTTTTTTTAAAAAAAACAGGGGTTTTTTAATAATGACCTTGTAACAATACTATTATTACTATGGACTCTTTTTTTATTTAATCCTTCTTGCTCTATTATTGTTATTATCATGTTTATAACGGAAGCAAAATAATCAGCATTGTAATCCTGTTCTATACGACATCATGAGCAAATGCGTTTAGCTGTTCTAAGAACAATATTGTTCACATTCCGTGTATTAAATGCCTTTCATATCTATACTATTCTAGACACGATGAGCACCTGCGTTGACTTTTTGTTCTGGAAACAATTTTGTTTACACAAGTGTCTTTGTATCAATGCTCTTGGACACACTCTCTCTCTCTCTCTCTCTCTCTCTATATATATATATATATATATATATTCAATGCAAACGTAGAGTCCTCTTCGTCTTTCTAACCACAAGTGTCTCTATGCTAAATTAGTACAAGGATCGATCGTTTGACGCAACGGTTGTATCATTATTTAATTAATTTTTAAATTTTTTATTTTAAATTAAAATTTTAATATTTTTGAATCATACTAATATAAAAATTAAATTTAAAAAAATTATTTTAATATATTTTTAAACCAAAAATATTTTAAAAAATAATTTTTACGGTTGTCACAAACATTTATTAAAAATCAATGATTTAGCTTGGAATAAATGGCGAATTTTGATTTAGTTTGGTATCCTGATTGACTATCAAGGTTCCTCAATCCACCATAACTTAGTAGTAAGAGAATTTGGTGCTCAACATGTTGCATTTAGCTTAGATTGTAAACATACTTTTATGAGATTAGATGAGGAGTTATGTTAGAATAGGCCTGAGAAAGACTTATTAATTATATATGAAAATGAAACATCTCAAATTAATTAGAAGTAAGAAAAATAAGATGCTTGTGTATGAATATTAAGGAATTATTTAACCAGTTTAATAATAATATTAAAAAAAATTCTATAATTTAAATATTTTTTATTTAATTTTTTTAGTCCAATACATAGCATCACGTAGCACAGTGCAAGAAATAAACTAGTTATGTCTTAATTAAAAAAAAACAACTATGTTGTTTTGGGGTCGGGGCATTTACAAAAGTGTTTAATAATATAAAAGTTTGTGCTGTGCCGATTAGACCATTAAATTTTTTTAAACAACAAAAACATGATTTTAGTGTTTTTAGAAGAGAAGAGAAAAGGAAATTAAATATTCTTACTTGGTGTGAAATTATAAAAGTAACATTTGAACAAATGTTTGGAAACACTAAGATATAAATAATTTTTCTCAACATAGATACTTTTGAGTTATTCAATTAGCATCTTTTAAATAATTTTCTATTCAACTATAGATATATTCAATCACATGTTCAATTCAATTTTTTTAATAATTTTTTATATTATTACCATAAAATCTTAATATTCACATATTAAAATCATAAAAAAATACTTAAAAAACCATTAATTTTATACTTGTTTAAGAATATATATATATATATAAAGTCCTTATACTTGTTTAAGAATATATATATATAAAGTTGAAGCGCATTAGGGTCCATAAACTTAACATGGGCAGTGTGGCAGGCTTCCATTCCATGGCGGTGATCTTGACTTGCCGGGTCCAAGAGAGCAATAATTGAGAGCGAGGAAAGGAGAGATTGTCAAAGAAAAGCTTTTTTAATTGATTCTAATCATCATTAAGTGGTGGGCGAGTAACTTTCTTCGGCCTTGGATTCTTCCAATCACCTTCTTTCCTCTTTATTTCATGTTTTTCTCGACTTTATGCAAAGAAGAACATCATTGGATTATGGAAGCTGTATGTCCTCTCAATAAAGTTACATGCAAACCTCCCCCCCACAGCTTGCGACGAGCATTCATATTTGCCCCTCCATTTTCTTCCCGAGCGTCTTTATCTAAATCCTCTTCCACACACACACACACGTAGCAACAAAATTGGTCTTTCAGAGGAGTTTGTACTTGCTTGGAGCTGCCTTTATCAAGATCAGGATGGGTTTTAATAATTGTTGCCAGTTTTCTGCAACCATCTCTCAATCTCTATCTTCCTGTCTCTTCTAAACCTTGTGGTTTGCGTGGTGGCTCTAATGTCTGGCTATTCGTGATCACGGGAACGGGAGTGTATTTTGTAAGGGTGAATAAAAAAATTTAAAAAATATTTAAATTGAGAAAACTGGAAAAAAATAATTGAAAAAATTGAATCTTGAAAAAACCGATTAAAATTTTAAAAACTAGTTGATTTGATTTGATTTCGATTTTATAAGTTTAAAATCAAAAAAATCAAACCAAATCAAATTGATTTATCAAAAAAAAAGAAAAAAAACAAGTCAAACAGGAAAAAATAAAGCCAAACCAGTTTAAATCTATTTTTATTCTAAAAAATCAAATCAAAAGTTAGAACCAGTTTAATTTTAGTTTAATTATTTTTATTCTAAAAAATCAAATCAAAACTGGTCAGAACCAGTTTTAATTTTAGTTTAATTTTTTTAATTTTAATTTAATTATTTTTTTAATAAAAGCCAAACCATATAAAAAATAACCTTTCCTTGTTATCTTGCAGGGGGGTTGGTTGCAGGCTACTATCAAGTATAAATGCAGTAGTTGTTGCTTTCACTTTGCTATTTCAGTTTCGGTGCCCACTACGTAATTCTTGTATTGCACTTATCATCTTGACATGACATTGATTAATCATTGTGATTGCCTGGTCAAGATTATGGCTATCAAGTACTAATCCCTTACGATTACAAGTCTAAGCAAGTGTTTTTTAGGTGGATTAATTAACCCAAAAACCTAAAAAGTGAGGCTAATTAAATGTAACTATACTCACAAAATGAAATAATATTTTGTATTTTTATATAACATGAAATATTAAAATATCTAAAATAAATTATGGGTTAACAAGATTTCAAAGAACCTTCGGTAGAGTTGGCCCAAAAAAATAATAATCAAAATCTAAGTAATAAGCTTTTTATCACATTGATAAGAAATTATTTCTTTTCTTTTTTAAGCCATCCACACCATCACAAAGACACTATTCCATAATGAAAAATAAACTTTTTTTTTTCTAGTATAACCTATATATTAGAGGATTTTATTGTTTATTAGAAAATTAATAATAAAGAAAGTATTATTTCTAAATTACTTTTATCTTATATGGTTATTCTTGTTTTATATAGGAGAAAATGAGTCAATTTTCTAAATTTTTCTTAGGCTTAGAGTTTAATGTTCATGTGCATTTTTTTATTTTTATAAAGAGACAAGAAATTCATTCACTTATTTAGAGAAAGAGAAAGAGAAATAAGAGAAAAAATCTCAAAAATATATGTTCTTGATTTTCTAATTTTTTTTTTAAAAAATATAAGTCTCAAAACTACTCTAGGACAATATCATGCTTTGAAGGTTTTTATTGGAAGGAGACAATTAATTAAGAGATTTAGCCCATCATATAAAATTATATATTCACAAAATACTATTTATTGAAATAATATTTTGTATTTTTTTTAATTTCACTTCTTAACAACCCAATTTTTTTTAGTTTTTTTTATCCTTTATTATTAGGTTGTTTTGAGAATTGTGATGTATAATTTTTTTTTAATTTTCTTTATGTTATGTTATATACCGGTCTCATGAATTTTTTTTCTTGATTTTAACTTTCAATATTAGATATATTGGAAGTGAGGCTTCATAACAATTTTTAGATTTGCTTTTATAATCTATTATGATCATAGCTACACTATATTGTGCTTAATTTTTATAAATTAGATAAAGATGGTGAGATTTGAGCTCATGATCATTTAATTAACAAAGTTCTGATATTATATCAAAGAACTATATAATCTTAAAGGCTTAAGTTTTTAAGTTGAGATAGTTTTTTGACACAATCTTTAATATTTTGTTAGAAATGAAGTTTTATAATTTTTTTATTTGCTTTTAATTAAGTTATCTCAGTCTCATTATATAGATCGTAGGTTTAACAAGTTAAACCAAATGGATTTGGGTTGATTTTTTTTATGTTATGTTTTTAATTGATTTTTTTATTTTATCATTCAACATTAGGCTGATTGAAAATTGAGTTTTATATTTTTTAAAATTTTTTGTATGAGATTATCCTAATCTCATATCTCATGTCGCAAGTTTGTCAAGTTAACTCAGGTTGACTCTTTTTTTTTTTTTTCGTTTTGAAGTTTTTTTTTTAATTTCATCATCCAATATTAAGTTAATTAAGAGCTAACCTTCATACTTTATTTTAATTTGCTTTCTATAAGGTTATTACAGTCATATGAGTTAGATCATAAATTTTACAGATTAATATTGATTAACCCAATATATTTTCTTCTTAATATTTGAAAACAAATGTTATCTATTATATCACTATATTAATATTTTAAAAATATATCATCTAACATGCATCATATCTTGAGTTCATGATTTTGTTTTATTAGAAAAACATTAACAATGCTTGTAAACAATAAATTAGGATATATTACTATATAATATAAAGTATATTAATTTGATATATTAGTGCATATAATACTTTAATTTAGAGAATATTGCTATGTTAGTTGTCTTGTATTTGATTTTTTTATAGGTTACACGCCATTTTATTCATTCTTTAACCATATTTTCTAGCTAAATGTATTGGATAAAACTAACTTTAAGACATGGTTATGTGATACATTTTAGGTTTAGTATTTTATTAAAAAAATATTCTTTAACATGAGTAATATAATATGAAATATTAAAATATCTAAAATAAATTATGGGTTAATAAGATTTCAAAGAACATTTGCTAGATTTGACAAAAAAATCAAAAGCTAACTAATAAGCTTTGTCTCCCATTGAGAAATTAATTCTTTTCTTTCTAAGCCACACACCTCCCCCGTTACACACACATACAAAGACTCTCTGTTCCATAATAAAAATGAAAGCTCTTTTCCCTCAAGACCTATGTATTAAAAGGTTTTATTGGTTTAGTAGAAAATTAATAACAAAGAAAGTATTATTTCTAAATTATTTTTTTTCACTTTCATTTTTCATTTTATATGGTTATTCTAGTTTTGTAAAGAGGGAAAGTGAGTCTATTTTTTAATGTTTTCTTAGGTTCAAGTTTAGTATTAATGCGCATTAATACTTAGTTATGTGGTGTTGAATCATGAAAGACAATTTGCATATATTGCCCAGGCAATATATGGGCAATATATGCAAATTGTCTTTCATGATTCAACACCACACAACTGCAATATTTGTCTAAGGACAAGGGTATAACTCTTGTAAAAACCAGTTTCAATTGTATTGTTTAATACGCACTTCAACAAGTGTGATTTAGTTTATTTATATTATTAATTGATTAATATGGGATAATTTAATTAACACAATTTAATAAATACAAATACTATAAATACCTTAAATTATTGGGGTATCTTGCATTAATGACAATACATGATTCTAAAAAGTCAAGATATGATCTAAAATAGTGGATTATATATTCATTGAATATGCATACAAAAATTGTGTATATGAGTTTTTTGTGCACAAATTAAATATTAAAGATAATTGTTCTAATATAATAATAGAGTCAAGAAATGCTATATTATTTAAATATATCTTATTTTTATCAAGAGATAAGAAATTCATTCACTTAAAAAAACAAATGAAATAAGCTTAAGTGATCATCATCAAATTCTAGGTGAAAGACCTATTAAAAAAGAATTAAATTTAAACAAGGAGGAGTAAAAGAGAAAAAATCTCAAAAATATATTATCTTGATTTTCTAACTTGTTTGTTAAAAAATAAGTTTTGAAACTATTTCAAAACAATATCATGACTTGAAGCTTTTTATTGAATAAAAACAATTAATTAAGAGATTAAGCCCATTATACAAAATTATATATGGGAACTAATGGATCTTCCATATGAAAACAAACTATTAGGCTATAAATAGATTTAATAGAGAAAGGTAAAAACAAATGGAACTTTTCACAAATATAAAATAAATCTTGTCGTCAAAGGTTTAAAACATTAAAAAGGTGTTGAATATTTTGATATTTACTCACACATGTCAAGAAGAACTTCAATAAAAACATTAATAGCTATTGTAATTACAAACAAGCTAGAAATGCATCAAACAAATATAAATGTTCTATACTTCTCTTTTTTTATTCTAATGTATTGACCTATCAATTTACTTTCTTTCTACTATTTTGTATATCTTTATATATTGATTAATTAATTTTCATTTATGTACAAGATAATTAGAAAAAAATTTGGCTTTGAAATATGGTAATTGAGCATATTTAAGACTTATTTAAAATTGAGATCTACCCATTATTAGGGTAAATATTTTGTTGTAAAATTTTCTCTAACATTATTACTATTACATGAAATATTAAAATGTTTAAAATTAATTATAGATAAATGAAAAACTGATTTTAAAAAATCTTTAATATAGTTTGCAAAAAATCAAAATACAACAATTTTTTTAGTCTAATATTGATATTTTTTTTTCCTTTTCTCTTTCAAAGTCCACATACACAAACACGCACACACGCACATATAGTCTTTGTTTCACATTGAAAGAATGAAATCTATTCTTGTTTTTCAAGGCTTATATATAAAGGATTTTGTTGGTTTTCTGGAAAATAAAAAAAGTATTTTTTTAATTAATTTCTTCTCCTTTATCTTTTATGGTTGTTCTAGTTTTCATGTGGAGAGAAAGTTAGTTAGTTTTATAAAGTTAGTTTAGGCTTAGTTGTGAAGTGCATCAATACTAAGTAATATGATTATTGTATTTTAATATGCAACTTGCATCTATCTCTTGCACCAATGGGTGAAAAAGAAAAACATTATTTTAAGAATAAATGGCACAACTATTTCGACAATCACCTCTTTCTGTTATATTCTTTTAATTTATGTTTCAACAAGTAAGTATGATTTAGTTTATTAATATTTTTAATTAATTAATACTTTTCTATTGGCATGCTAGTTTAATTTTTTATATTAATTTGTATACATGCCTAACTTATTCTTGATGGTTCGTAAATTTGTGTTTGATATATTTTTCAATCTTTTTATATGTAAAGTGTTATCACATATGACATGCATGAAATGCTAAACGAATATATATATATCTTAAATAAACTTATATTCATATACAATTCAACATCCTTTTAATCAATTTATTTTTCTATCATTATCTTATTAAGATATTAATTTATAATTTAATAAATTTATTTATAATAATAAATATATCGAATTAAATCAAATAAATTTAGTTTTATTTAATTCTGAAAAAAAATTGAACTTTCTTCGACTTCCCTTTATTGATGAACAAAAAGGACCCATTATGTTAGTGGCTAAGCTTGTATATTTAGGTCTTCATGGGCTTGACAATGAAACCATTTAATTATTCTATTAAAAACGAAGAGAAGGATTGGGCTAAAATGAAACTTCTCGATTACAAAATTAAACTGTAATCATTCCCCCTTAGAATTGGATTGGACCCCTCGATGGTCACCACCAAAATACAGTACGAACCAAAAAAAAAAAAACCTCAATTACCAGTTATTTTAAACTTTTAAACATTTAACAGAGCCATTTCATTATCCATTTTTACTTATTTTCATCATCCAAAATCATCCATCTCATTAAATCATACGCATAGCATCTTAAGCATCATTGGTACTTCTAATTATCTTTGAAATCAAAGTTTTAAGCACAAATAGACGAAAGTTAAATTTTAAATCTAGAATATTTTGGCATAAAATAGTATTTAAGACTTCAATGAATGATTTTGAATTAAAAAAAAGGGACTTAAAAAAAAAGAATGAAAATTGGAATTTAGTTACCTTATGAATGATTAATTGAATAATTTTCTGAGAATGATAAATTCATACATGGGAACCTTTTCATTGATTTCTTTCTTCTTTTAAAAATAATCTGTACAGGTTTTGTTTTTAATATTTACAAAGAGTGGAACATGGATAAATATTTTGTGTTTCCACAATTATTCTTTCACAGCTTGGAAACCCATCTTGGTTTTTTTTAAGAAGAGTTTCTACGTTTGATTTTTCATAAGAATCATGTGCAGAAGCTATTTAGGAAGTCCAAATATAAAACTTAGACAACAAGAAAGTTATCATGATTTCAAGTATATTCTAATTAGATAATGTTCCTTTCCAAGTCAAGGACTAGAACAGCAAGGAGGAAAATACGAGAGAACAAGAGAAAGAGAGACAACAAAGAAGTATAAACTATAGAATCATTTAAGAAGAAAGAAGGAACAACAATATGAAAGATTTATATTTTAAGAGAGATAATATTCTAATTGATTTTTCGTTTACATATTGATTAATATGCATCTTTTATATTTTATTAAAACCAGATCATTTAAGAAGAAAGAAGGAAGAAAAATATCAACCATATAAAGTGTTCCAACAATCTTAAAACAATTTATTTGCCTATACATATATTTATGATTTAGGTAATAATTACCGGTGAAAGAAATATATATTGTTTATCACAAATATATATATTTTTTACCTACTTTATATTATAAAAAGTGGATTATTTTGTCTCTGGATATATCTCTTATATAGCTTAATTATTATGTATAGTGTATTCTATTATTACTATTGTACATAATCCTAAACATATAAATACAAATGATGACTGCTATCATGGTTAGAATTCATTACTAATTATACAAAATTATTTTTTAATTATCTTAATCTAGAATTAGAGTCTTATTTGTGTTCCTCTTTATTATGGACTTTATAAACACTTAAACCATAGACTCTAATATGACTACACTGATTCCTTTCTTCGCTACTATTTTATTTTTTGGTGTATCCCTCTCTGTTGTTGTTGCTAATGACTCTGCTTCTGTCTCTTTATCTTTTATGGTTGCTGCCACTTCTATTTCTCATGAGACTATTATTCCTTTGTCAAATGCTCTACAAGTAATCTTTTTGAAATTATCAAACACTAATTTTATTTACTAGAGGACACATATATTACATATCTATTCTTTTATTAATGATTCTTTCTCATGTCCTCCTTCACATATTACATCTGCTAATATGCCTATGTTTATTCTTAATTCTCTGGTTTTGTCATAGAAACAACAATATCAAATGATCATGAGTGTTGTTTTATCTTTTTTGTCTACTAAAGAGTTACATCTAGTAGTTGATTACTAGACCTTTAAAAGTATCCACACAACTTATGAGACCGCCTTTGCTTATCATTCTAACTCACAGATTATGCAACTCTATGGTGCATTCCAAGATCTTAGGCAGAATGATGACACTATTAATATTTATTTGCAGAAAGACAAGATGATATTTAATGAAGTTGTTGCTGCTGATAAACCATTTTCCCTAAAAGATTTCAATTTGTATATGTTTCATGAATTAAGAGGATAATTTAGAGATCTCATGACCAAACTCTCTATTAAGCCAGAACCTATTTCATACACTGATCTTCACAATTATCTTCTCACACATGAGTTTCTTTATAAATCTTCTTTTTAACCTATTATAATAACTCCACTATTACTAGTACCATCACAACCTCCTTCAACTTTTCTTTTGTGGTGTCAATTAGGGTCTCCAAGTAGCAAGTACAACCAAAACCATATCTATAGAGGTTGTTTTCATAGAGGTTGGAAGAATAATAATCATGGTAGTTATCATCTTGATAGTAATTGATATGGTTTAGGTCATAATTTTGGGCAACAAGGTAATCACTTTGGTGGTTTAAATTAGTGTTTTAATATCCAGTCAATCAAGTGTTAGTTATATTATACTTTAGGCATTCAGAACAAAAATATTCATAATTATCCATAAACAACCTACAAGTTAATGCTAACTTGGCTTTTGATATTGCCTTTATGACCACTCCTGTTGGTTTTCTAATAGAAGTGTTAATCATCATATGACACTTGATATATTGAGTATGACGAGCTCAAAGCTTTATCTTGGTAATAATTAATTAGATGTTGGAGATGATAAGGGCCTATTTCTTATATTGCTCATTCTAAAATTATCACACCTAAAAATACCTTTGTCTTATCCAAAATATATTACATGTTTTACATATTAAAAAGCTTATGTTATATGTTTAAAAGTTCTATCTTAAAAATAATGTTTTATATGTGTGTGTATATACATACAGACATATATACATACATACATACATATCATCCTTTTGTGTTCTATGTTAAGGATCTAATAACCAATGAGGTGCTTTATTCCGGTTGAAGTAGAGATAGATTTTACATTATGTCTAAGTCTTCTACAATGTTGTTACCTCAAACCTTTTTATTTATATGTCTTTCTACTTCACCTAATAGGGTTAGGCATACTAGTTCATGCAATTTGAATATTTTTAGTGTCAAATAAAATGGTGTCTTACACACCAAACAATTTCATTTTAATTTTCCAGCATGTTTTTTAGGAAATCATCATGTTTGTCATTAAAACTTACAAGTCACAAAAATTCTGCTTCTCGAATTATTTTTTAGTGATTACGAGGGCCTTTCCTTATATTGTCACAAGATAATTTTTTATATTTTTATGTATTCTCATACAAAGTATATTTGGTTTTTTCATTTGGTTTCTAAATCCAATGTCTTTAATATTGTTCACCAATTTTAAACTCAAGTTGAGCACCAGTTCTCTTTAAAAACTAAATCTGTTTAAAAAGACTAAGGTGGTAAATATCACAAACTAAATATATATATATTTTTAAAGTAATGGTATTCATCATCACTAGATTTGTTCACATACTTATAATTAGAATGACATGGTTAAACACTAACATGGATAAATTGTTGAAACTGGCCTCACCTTTTTAGGTCAATATAAAGCTCCTTTAATATTATAGAGTTACGTATTTAAAACTTTTTTTATTTGATTAATCTCATGACAACTCTTATTTTCAGTTATAAAACACCTTTCGAATGTCTTTTGAAGTCGACACCTGATTATGATTTTCTTCGCACCTTTGAGTGTTTTTACTATTTGTTTCTCAATCCATAATATGCTTATAAGCTAGATTTTTGCTCTTCTTCTTATGTCTTTTTGGGATACAGTGCCTCATATAGGTTATTGATGTCTTAATTTATCTTTTAAATGTATTCACATTGCTTGTCATGTTTGATTTCAAGAAAATATTTTTTAAAAAAACTTTTAAACATACACAAACTCTTCTACATTGCCAAACAATACCTTATTATCTGACACGACTAAAAGATTGATGTCTTCTCCCAAGTGCAGGAGTGTCGAAGTAATAAATAACTCGGCAAGAC
>NW_011499911.1:867175-922542 GCF_000495115.2 Populus euphratica
CTTTCTATACATATAAAGTAGACCTAAATTTGAGACCGACAGCTCCATATATGACCCAATTACTGAACAGTATTTCGGTTTGGATTGCACCAGCATCTCTTTTCTAAGTTTGGCTATCTCTTTATCCTTTCCATTTTAGTTCTTAAACACAACAATTAATCCCTTCATTTAATAGGCCTGCTTTTAAAATGAACATTTACCACAAATTAAAGGTATCTTATATTATTAGATATATTATTATAAAACATGCTTTAGTTAAGGAGTTATTGATACTTCGAGTGCAAAATGATGATATAAAACCTTAATAAATATGCACTTTTAAGTACTAATCATTACCCACCTTAACACTTCTACCTCGTGTTTTTCTATGCCTACCGCTTGCACTTACTGCTTTTATTTCACCTGCATCTACTACCCTTCTTCTCTTAACACTTCTACCTCGTGTTTTTCTATACCTACCCTTCTTATATTTAATTCTATGAGCAACAACTCATGCCATTTATCTCCACATTTATATCCTTCCATTGATTATTTTCTAGGTATAAGTTTTTTCTCCTCATCTCTAAATATCTCTCATGCTTCACTTGCTTTTCCACAGTCTGATTCAGCTTTGGGTGCTTCCCTATTAGGTCCTTTTTTTTAGCTTGGTTTAATCTTGGGTGCATCACCAATAGGTTCTTCTACTGTTTCCTTACCTGGTTTGAATTTAATTATTGATCTATCTAAGTTTTCTTTTTAAAAGGTCTCGGATAACAGTATTACCTTCTCTCATGATTCTATTTCCTGTCAACATTCCATGTTTTTTCAATTATAAAATGCCAAAATTGCCAAACTAAGTAAATCCTCTGGCCTACAAGATTCTTCCTTACCAAACCACGAACCATCAACTTTCCAGGATGCAACTCGTTACTTGGCATGGCAACAAACCATAGAAGAGGAAATTTAAGCCCTTCACCAAAATGGTACATGAACCTAAGTCCCTTTTCACTCCATCATGAATATGGTTGGTAGTCGTTGAGTTTATAAGATTAAATAACGAGCTGATGGTAGTGTTGAGAGATACAAAATATGGTTAGTTGCTGATTGGGCTGACAATATTGATAACCATAAGTCTAGTGGTAGTTATCTTGTGTATTTGGGTAATACTCATGTTTTTTGAAAATCTTAGAAGCAATGCACTATTACTAGATCCTCTATGGAAGTCGAATACAATGTTTTGACTAATGACACTACTGAAGTTTTATAAATTTGCTCTTTATTATCAAAACTTCACCATCCTTCTCCTTCTATTACTACTTTGTGGTGTGATAATTTAGGGGCTAATTTTTTTATTTATCAATCTTGTTTTTCATGTTCATACTAAACATTGTTAATGTTGATTATTATTTTATTCATGATAAAGTTGCTAAGAAGGGAATTCATATTTGGTTTATCCTTCTAAATAACCAACTTGGTGATGTTCTTACCAAATCTCTACCTCATGCTCCTTTTAATCATCTTCGGTCCAAAGTTTGGGTGGAATCTCCATCTTTAACTTGAGGGAGCATATTATGTTAAGGGTATTATTTTATATATGTATATACCTTTTATATACCTTAATCATAACATATAGTGTATTCCATTATTACTATTGTACACAACCTTAAACATTTTATACAAATGATGGTTGCAATTCATTCAAATTTATTTCTCAATTATTTTAACTCTTTATCTTGTTAAAAGTAACTGTAACAAATACAAAGAAATTATGTTTCTGTTGTTTATTACATGTCATGTTGTTAAATGTGAATTGATCTCTTTTAAAGAGTCCATATATAAACAACAATCTTGATATGCCTTCTCTTAAATTTTATGCAATATATGTATTACTGTGTAAACGATTACTATTGCATGCTCAGTACATTTTATATAAAAAAAAATCAGTGGAGTTGTGTTAATTTATTACTGTGCAAATCTCATTTATGTATATATTGTCTATAAAATATGTCGGTTATGGACATAGATTTTATATGCAAGTTTGTTAAAGTCTTATTATAGTTTCTCTTTGCAATAAGTATACTTTGTGTGTAACTCTATTATAGTAATGTTTACTACTTGCAAACTTGAAAAAAAATAGAGAAGAGAGTTGGAAACCTAAAAATAGAGATCAAAAGGAAAGTTTTATTAGTATCTGTTATTAAATTTATATGCTAGAACTTTCTAATATATACATGTTACTTTGTCTGTGCTGGAATTGATCTGTGTTCTATTTATATTTAATATATAGTTGTGTTCAAGTTGAGTTTGTATATAATGCTAGTTGCTGGAAGAATTCATGTATTTGTTAAATTGCAATTCCTTGCTTTGTTTGTCTAATCTCACTTGAAAAACTTGAGGGGAAAAAAAACTAAACTGTTACATTTTTGTTTTTTTTTGTTTGTCTTTATATATATATAAACTAAACTGTTACATTTTTTTTGTTTGTCTAATCTCACTTGTTTTTTTTTTATTTGTCTTTATGTGTGTGTGTGTGTGTGTATTACGGGATTTTATGTTTGTCTAATCTCACTTGTTTTTTTTTTGTTTGTCTTTATGTGTGTGTGTGTGTGTGTGTGTATTACAGGATTTTGTGATGTTTGCTTTGTTTCAAAATAAATATTATTATCTAAAAATATTGCATTCTAATTAAAGAGATAGTGTCATGGCCAATCACTGCTTATTCTTTACATTCATTGCATTTATTCATTATCTGTATCAATATATTTATTGGCATGCAATTCTACTTTTGGGTTAATTGCATATATTGATTATTTGCAAATATGCTTCATTAATTGATGTTCATTTATATTTCTATAATGTGATCATTATGCCTAATTACTAGACGGTTGTTATCAAGTACCAATTGAAAATTGTTATTGGGATTGGATTAGTATCCATTTAAATATATGTGTGTGTGTATATATATATATATATTGATTAATACTTAAATATTAATCACCATTCATGATAAATTGAAAATAAATGAAATCAACTAGGATTGAAAATGAAAATCTAGGAAAATAAAGAATTTGTTGCCACTTAACTACTGCATGACTTTTGTTTTGCATCATGTGCTTCAATTTAGTTATATTATTTTCTAACATGATATATATATATATATATATATATATATATATATATATTTGTAATGTTGATCCTGTGATTGAGATAATATATAGATGGTGGAGACTAATGTTAATAATACTAATGTACTCGTAATATCGACAGCCCTTATTGTCCCGGTCACCTCTTTGGCTAATCTAATTCTAATATGCTATATGTAGAAAATAACCCCATAAATTTAAGTGATGCAAACTTAAATAGGAAGCATGAAGGAACAAGTTATCGTAAGGGTTCTCATAGTGATGGCAGTGATAAAAAAGTTCAAAGAAACTCTTTTTATTTTACTACAAGCCAAGACACCAAAAGACTATTATCATCGTAAAAGAAATAATACACAAAGCAATATGATTGACAATGTTGATAAGGAAGTTATTAAGCTTACCATAGTAATGTAAGAAGTAAACTTTGTGGGCAATCTTAAAAAATGGTAGATTGATATTGGAGCCGCATATAAGTAGTATACAATAATTATTGATATAAAACGACTATTTCTGAATAACTTCTTAGTGTGCAAAATCTTAAGCCACCAAAAGGTGGTGCTAAAGATGACACCTAAAAAAGAATTAACAATGAACACTATGGTTCATGCTTCTAATATTTAAAAGTTTTAGTTTTCTTTCTTGTGGTTGAGCATGAACGAGTTTAAGTTAGTTTTTTAGTCTAACAAGTATATCTTCACCAAGAGTAGAATGGTTGTGGACAAGGTATATTTACATAATAAGCTATTAAGGTTAATGCTATGTTTGTTGAGCAGCAAGGCCCTATAAACATTTAAATATTTTAAAAGCAAAATTCAACATGAAGATCTAGGTGATAAGAAATGATTAAGGTGGGGAATATGATTCATCTTTTAACGAATTTTATTTTCAGAATGTTATGATCTCATGTAAAAACATAATATTAATATAAAATATGATGTAATATTGATAAGTTCAAAATTATAT
Source organism: Populus euphratica (assembly GCF_000495115.2). Lineage (NCBI taxonomy): Eukaryota > Viridiplantae > Streptophyta > Magnoliopsida > Malpighiales > Salicaceae > Populus > Populus euphratica. Next base: position 871,261 of record NW_011499911.1, read on the forward strand.
AATTAACTCAAAACTTATAGGGGTAAGCAATTTTATTATAAAATTATATTTTTAATAAAATAGCTCACAAAATTAGATAAGACAACATATGAGTCATGAAATAGTCAAAAACCTTCCTATAAATACATGAAAGTATAAGGGTATTTAGCCAAAAGTTATGGTTACTCCCACCAAATAAAGTAAAAGTATATATTGTATTATATGAGATATCCAATTGTACTTTAAGGGTATAGCAATGCTAATTGGATATTTGATACCAAAGATTTAAAATTCATAAGTGAGTTTGTTTTTACTGTTGAAGGGGCTGCAGTCTCTTAGAAATCCTCTAACTAAACATGCATATCCAAATCCTTGAAAGAGCTTGAGTTTATAATTTTAGAAAAAACTGAGAAACAAGTAGAGTGTCTTCTCAATTTTTTTTTAATGATATTTCAAGTTGGCTAAAACATGTGCCAATAATATGTATACATTATAATAACCAATCTAAAATTGGTAAGGCATGAAATAGTATACGTAACGATAAGTCTTAACACATTTGTCAAATATACAATACCGTAAAATAATTGCTTTTAAATGAGATTATCTCAATTGAATATATAAAGTGCTTAACAAGAAATCAAGTTGATAAATCATCAAGGAGAATATAATTAAAGCATATATTCAAAGAATTGCCATGATGGCAACCTAACCTAGTTGATTGGATATCCCAGCATTTAGGTTTAAAGGGACAACGTCAATTCAATAATAGCAGTTTTACCCAATTCCATGATGAAAAGTGATACCTACAGCGAAAATATGATAAATTAATCTATTAGTACTTCTTATAGCTTGAGAAAATATGATAAATTAATATATTAGTATTTCTTATAGCTTGAGAAATTCAAGTTGGGTATGTAAGATACTCTTAATAAGAATTACCTATTTGAGTGTAAAACGAGACCACTTCTATAATAATTGAAAAGACTAATTCTCTATACTACTCCCTAAAACCAGGACATGTTTGAAGCAAAAATGAACACAACTGTGAGAACCAATTGTAAGAAAAGAGCCATATGATTTCTATTGTTTGGTTCTACATAAAAAGCTGAATAGTTCAAGATATCATGTTCATTGGTTAACCAAGAGAATTAGATAGTTTTCATCAGGGAATGTTCAAAGTCAAAAGTTAACTCACCAAATATAACGACTTTCACTATTACTCTCAATTTTGGTGTCTGCTTTGTATTTTATTCTAATCAAATAATTTTTATTCATGTGGTGGATTGCTAGCGTGTAAATGAAAAATTATGTGTTAAAACTCTATTTGAAATAGAGTTATGTCATTTTAAACTATAAAGTTTTATCCTTTTATTTTAAAAAATGTGTTAAAATTAATTGTCAAAATTGCCCATGCAAAGAGACAATTTTGACATGGTTTAGGTAATGATAAAAAAAATTCTGCTCTTTTTAATTTTTTTTTGCATTTATTTTATCAAAATTCTTACAAAGAAAAATATGCAAACTTTGGTTCGCCGTTTATTCTTAGTTGTGCTACCAAGAATAATATATTGAGTATATCTGAGAAACAATATTGTAATCATAATCCGAGCACTAGTTAAGGTTAAAGAATTGATCATTGCTTCAACCTATTTTTTAAAGTTTATTTTTAGTCAACAAGTGCAGTAAGTTGATTTTTTATTTACATATTGATTAATATACATGTTTTATATTTTATAGAAACCAGGTCATTTAAAAAGAAAGAACATACAACAATATGAATTGTTTAAAGTATTACAACATGAGTTCCTTTATAATATCCAAGTAGAATATTTTATTTTGTCATTTAACAATTAAGTACTACAAAAAAACTTTTACTTCTATTAATTTACCTCTAATTTTTTAATACCACTAATAAGCTAAAATAATTAGTTAAAAATAAGAGTGTTGTTCAGTGTACACCCAAATTTAGATGCACTATAGACTTCATTTTTCATATAAACAATTCTTCTTGTTTTTTTTTTCACTTCAATTTAGCATCATTTCCTTGCAATCATGGTTTTATGTGTTGAGAGTTTATATCTCTTCATATGCTTTACATTTGAGAAATATTGATAAATATTTTGACATTAATTTATAGATTAAATTTTCAAAATAGAATCTTAAGTTGTAGTTATAACGGAAATTTGAGGAATAAGGACTAACATAAATTAAAAAAACAAAAGAAACCCCAATTTGAAAAAAAAATATGGTTTTTAGTACTTGATGTTTTAGAATTTTACACTTTGATCCTACATTTTATTTTTTTCACATTCAAGTCCTTGAGTGTTGAGAGAAAAGAGAAAAAATCATGAAAAATATTTAGGAGAGAGAAAATGCTTGAATGACCACATTTCAAACACTAAAAAAACTCACCCCTAGTGTCAAATTGTTTGTCTTTGAGAGAAGAATTCAATAAAAATATGTTTGCCTTTAACCATGCTAGAAAAAATTGATTAGGCCCATAAATATTTTTTATTCATTTAATTTTTGTTCTTTAGAGTGATTACCAGGTGTTTTGAGTTTGTAAATGAGTTTGCTGAAACTTATAACGTGTTTTTTAGACATTTTAAGTGATAACAAGTTGAAAATGGATTTTTAAGGTCCAAAAACATGAACATTGATTTCTAATGACCAGAAAATTATTTAGTGAATAACAAGTCATCTATTACAACATTTGACTTGTTATACATTAAAAAAATATAGACGACATGTTATCTGTTTTTTTTTTTTAAATCAACCAAGCATAAACCTTGGGTTGATGAGGTATATGCCCTTGACCTATTGCATTTTTAACTCTTTATTATTTTTATTTATTCATAATTTGAATTAATATCATCTCTTTTATATTTTAGATTGTTTAGTTTAATTTTTTTATACATAAAAAAATAGTAACATATACATGTGATGCTGACATAATATATAGAAATCTACCATGTACTTGTGGCTTTTTTTTTCATTAAAAATGATGTTCAAGTAGCTCATGCACCTTTTAAAGAAGAAGAAAAATATGCAACTCAAATTATAGACTAAGCTGGGTCAAATAAATTGGTTTTTCTTTTATTTTAATCTATTTATACTAAAATAGATGATAACAACAAATGGACCAAATTAAAAAATGTGATAATAATAACTTGGAAATTTTTTTTAATAAATGGGGACAAACAATGTGACTTGATTTTTAGTCCATTAAATACAAAAGAATGGAATTGGTTAAAAAAGGATAAAAAAACTAGCTCAATTCAATCCGAGTTAGCATGACAAACCTATAACTCAAAGAATAAGAGGTGAGCCAATTTGATTTAACCTGTCAAAATCGCGACCCAAGTTATGAGATTCGGATAACTCGATACAAAACAAAACATAAAAAATTATAAAGCTGAAAAGAAAATAAAAAAAAAATAATAAAAAAACAATGTCAACCAATGTCAACTTTTCAAACATGTGACCTTGGACATTATATTGGAAATACCCTATTTGAAAAAACCATGTAACTTGATTCTCAATTAATTAAATGTCAAAAGATTAACTTGAAAGAAAATATCAATTACACAGAAGGATTCAAACCAAAAAATAACAATTAAAAAAAATAAGAATCAAAATTGAAAAGAAAAATTAATTGAAAAAAATGCTAAAAAAAACAATCAAAAGAATAAGGATCAAAATTGAAAAAAATAAAAACAAAATTTTGATTGAAGGGTGAAATTGAAAATAGAAAACAATTCAACAAAAGGACCAAAAAAACAATAAAAAAGAATGAGGAAAAAAAAATACATAGCAAATTTGGATGAAAAAACAATAAAAAAGAATGAGGAAAAAAAGATAATACATAGCAAATTTGGATGGAATGAAGAAATTAAAACAAATGAAACTTCTACAAGAAGGTCGAGAACAAAAAGAAATCAAAAGAATAATGATTGAAATTGAAATGCCACCAACAAAAAGACCAAACTATAATTTTATAGAGAGAAGAGATAAAAGAAGAAAAAAAAGTCTATCAATGACAAACTAGACCACCATTATTGATAAGCGTAGCTCTAATAAAAACAAGATACGACAACATTTTCAATTACATAGCAAAAATATATTTTTAAATGCCAGAAGGTGATGCATGAGTCATCCAGAAAACATTATTGATAAGCGTAGCTCTAATAAAAGCAAGATACGACAACATTTTCAATTACATGACAAAAATTTTAAATGCTAGAAGGTGATGCATGAGTCATCCAGAAGACATCAACGCTTCTCACATGCTGGATTGTGGTTCACACATTCACCACCTTTTTATTTTTTATATTTAATTAAACACCAAATAACTTATAAGATGACTTGATTGTAATAGAAGAATCATCATTAAGAGATGAAAAAGTCTGTTGATACCAGTTTTAAAATTTTTGTTTTTAAAGATAATTTGGTTGTTTTATTTTATTTTATTTTTATATTTAATTAAATATCAAATTATTTCTTAGTTGATATTATAATAACAAAAAGAAAACCTTTGTAAAAATATAAAAATATCTCTTTACATCAAGTGTTTTTTAGCTTTCGAGAGTAATGTGTACAAAGATGCAATATAATCACCGAAAAAAAACACATTCAATTACTTGAATCCATTCTCATATACAAGGCATCGATCACGTTTATTTGCTAATGCAAACTAAGAAGGAGCCCTTTATTTTACTCTATTCCTGAACTAATGTTTGAAGATTGCAAGGCCCGGTGACAGAAGGACTTCCCGTCCACATTAATTTTGCAAATTGATAGTTGGCCTTTTCGGTTGGATGGGAACCATCAAAGAATAAATACTCGCTAGGATCGTCACACAATTGGAACTCTTTTATTGTTCTCTTTCCACCACAGCTCAGGATTCCTCTATACGGACCACTGCCACAACATGCCACTTTACCCTCCTTGAAACCTACAAAACGTAAGTGAAAGTAATATGTAAATGAGAAACGAAAGCAGAGATTTCTTCTTCTTCTTCTTCTTTTCATCCGATAATTAAGATCATGGGAAAACTCTTTAATGCATGGTCGAGTAGTAGACGTGAAGGGGATATACCATATTTTGAAGGATTGTTAATTCTTTCACTTAGTGAGGCATGGAAATCAAAGTTTGAATACTTGAATCCTTTTAGCTGCCCCATAAGCTCTTCCAAGGCTCTAGTCAGTGCTCTGTTGTGCAGTTTAGCTAGCACTGTAAGTTCATCTACGCAACCACGAGTGTTGTTTTGTAGAACTGCTCTCGCATATGGAAAGCAACCCATAGGCTCCACATTTAGGAATCCAAATTTCCTTCCTCCGTTCTTGTATATTTCCTGAATTAGGCACCGAATTTTACCCATAAATTGTCTAATTAGAGAAATCAAAGAAATCTTCAATATCAAGCACTATTAGCCTGGAGATTCCGTATTACCTTGACCACAGTTGTCAGGTTACCAACTACCATCCCAACATAATCTCTTTTGGAGGAGGAATGAAATGCACTGTAGTTTGTGGAGAAAGGTTCTACGTAGTCATTACTTCCTATGCTTAACAAGTAAAGAGCTTTAGACAAAAACGTCTTAGTTTCTGTGTCGCCTCTTTCTTCTCTGAGCTTCTGCTTCACTTTCCTGAAATAACTTAGCTGAGTTTTAAGGTCTATTACCTGTAACAGAAATATGCGTCATAGAAATAAATTAGAAAGTGAAAAGTGAGTAAGGATACATATTTGAAGAACTATAATCTTACGTCAATTTAGATCACATACAAATCCCTTGTAAGTTTCTGCCAAAGCACCAGCTCCTGCTGATGCAAAGTTGACCCCAGCTAGATACCGATGGTTTCCAGGTTGTAGATATGGTGGAATTAATGGCAAGTTTAGATACTCAGCTGTAATATAGTTGCAGTTATCCATGTTTTAGAATCTCATTTAAATGGAAGAAGAAGAGACTCGAAATTCATAATACAAGAATATCATGTAAATGTCTTACCGATAAAATCAGGAATTAGTCTACCATCGGAAAATCTCCCAGTAGGATGCTTAAAGAATGTCTCACCATATGGCCAGAAATTTGCTCGTCCAACAGCACTCTTTAGGTAGTTGTTGTTACCAGCATCAAACAGTGAATCTCCAAAGATGAACATCGCTACATGGTCACTTGGAGACGATGGACGCTGACTATAGCAACTTGTAGGGATGACAAAGCTCGTGTATACGAGCAACAAATGAAAACTGGACGTTGATGAATTAGACATGTTCTAACTTGTTCCCCTGCTGTAATGATATGCTAATTTCTCTTCGCCGTTTATAGAATCTCTTGGCTTGATTATCGTAAAAGACAAAGTCAATTAAAGAAATTAAAAGAGGCAAAAACACTCTTCAGCTCCCATACTTGCGCAGTTGGTGTGTTAACACCCCGTTTCAAACTTGCCTGATTTAAAACAAAAAGGAGCCAAAATGTTAGTCTATCTAGTCCCAGCTGATGAGAAAGAACTTGATTGCATTTGTTTTAAAAATAAAAATAGGGATTGATTTTTTTAATTAAAAACCATTTTAAGATATTTAAAAACACAAAAACTAGAATTGACTTGTATTAGTACAAAGTGACATTGATGTATTTATAAGGGCGTAAAACGATTACTTGCTACAAAAACCGGGATAAAAGGATGGCTTTTCCTAATACAAGGGGCCGGGAAAAAATAATAATAATAATATCAAATGTAGGGTTTGGACTTCAAATTTTCAGCTTTCGGCTGTAAAAGTCAACGTGATTTCTTCAACGTTGTAATTGCGTTGAATGGTTCTTCCTCGAGTCTACAGTACTTCTAGAGAGATTAATTATCCCCAACCACCTACTTATAAATTTAAATCTCGTGGTGAAGGTACTAATGATCAGAAAACCCTATTTCTTATCTATATGGAGGCGCCGCCGGTCGAAGATTAAAGAAATCGAAACTTCTAGACGATAGAACTAATCCCTCTCCTCGGGTTCGAAATGTGTCAACAAATATCGTAATCAACATGTTCAAGTGTACCATGTAAATTCTACATATGATGCCATGAATTATGCAAAGCAAGGAGAGAGAAATTAAAAAAATAATCTCATCAACAGTAATGATAGTAAAAATAATATAAGTTATTATCGTGGTCGTTGCAGAAAAGAATAAAGAAACGATGCTCAGATAATAACAATAATAATATATTTTAAAAATATTATACCATTATAACAGAGAAGGGTGATGCATGGTGAGATGAAGATAATGAAAAGACATAGTAGTTTAATTAGAATAATGACAGCGATATCAACATTGACGGCAAAGTTGACAGCAACAACAAGGAATTTCAACCATGTACTCTTCACTTGCTCAGATCATTAGAGGACAGGACCTTGTTGGCCACGGCTTGCTGATAGTGGAACGCATCATCAATTAAAAGTCCTCGTGTTGAACTTAGTTGGGAAGGCCGGCGCCCGACATATTACTATTTCAAATAATAATTCTAATAAATCATATAGGTTGGTGAAGCTCACTGCTGTGCTCAAGTTTGGAGATGCGATTGGAGGAAAGTTGAAGTTTTGTCTAGAGATTCGTTAAGCAAGAAAATGTATATACTACATGTGCTTGTTGGCTCAACTTAGACAAACCTAATTTACTAGAAAAGTCAAGTGCAGCAATCAATAAAAGAAATCAAGGTTGATATGTTCGAGGTTAAATTAGCTTATGGTCTTAAGAAAATAATATATAATTTTCAGTCCAAAATACTTCAAAAATATATATATAAAAAGTTGACCTGGTCGTCCCTTGCAATGGTTCTGACAGCCGGAGGGCTGTTGGAAAGTCAACAGTTGCCATTCAAGTTCATCTAGAACACCATTTGCCACTATTTTTAGTCCAAAATACTTAAAAAATGCCGTTCCCAAAACCTCCACACACTTGTTTATAATTTCAAAAACAATTCTCGTCTGCTTTAAATCCTCAAATATTGAAATTGCAAAGGCTCTGTTGATCTCCATCTTAAACATCTGTTTTTCAGCCATGAAAGATATTTTCTTGGCTATCGATCAATTTTACTAATCAAGACTACACTCGTTCACAGCCTCTAACTGAAAAGGTCATCTCTGTTACCATCTCTCTCTCCTCTCCTCTTCGTTCTCAATATACCACTCTATCTCTCTATCTCTGTCTATAAATGAAGTCAAGGATTTAAAAGCAAAATAAATGAATTTTGGTGAAAGCAATATGTTGAAACAACACGTAAATGTTCATCTAACCGAACAAAATAACAAAAAAGCTTGCGAACGATTAATTTACTGTGAATGACCCTCTGCCCAAATCTTTTTGTTATAAATAAATGTATTAATTTCTTTAGATATCGTTACTGTTCACTCTATTTTATAAATAAATGTATTAATTTCTTTAGATTTTTTTTCCTTTTTATATATATATATAAGAACATATAAAGCGTGACTCTTTTACTATAGATATCGTTACTTTTCACTCTATCATATTTCACCATGAACTGCAATAGTGTGATTTTTTAAAAAAACTTTAATTTGATTATCAATCTTATATTTTGTACAACTGAACTATTTTAAGTCGAAATTGGAGTCTAATTACATGTTTTTCATTTTAATTAAAAAACATAGAACTAACGTGAAACATGCATGTACAATAGTTGGTTCTCTGGAATTTTCTTGGAAAGTTGAATTTCATTCTCCATCTTTTAAAGCTATTAGGTGATTCTTATAATTTTTTAAAAAGATATTTTAATAAAAAACTTAATTTTCCTTAAATTTTAGTTTTTTTTTTGTAAAGAAGAAAAAGGGGATTAACATATTCTAATTTAAAGAAAAAAAAGTTATTAGAGAAGATTTAGGCTTATAATTTTTTAAAAAGATATTTTAATACAAAACTTAATTTTCCTTAAATTTTAGCTTTTTTTGGTAAAAAAAAAAAAGAGGATTACTAGATTCTAATTTAGAGAAAAAAAGTTATTAGAGAAGATTTAGACCATCAAAACAATCAATTTTAGCATCAAATGGTTCCATATGATAAGAGGTTTCTATTATGTGAATTTTACATTCAAAACATCTAAAAAAACATATTTGAGCTTGAAAAAATTTATTGTTTTGTATTGATTTTAGATTTTGGACAAGTTTTTTTGTGTTTTTAGAGGTCATGAATTGGTTTAAATATTTATTTTTTTATAATATTTTTAATATATGTAACCTTGAGTAATATTTTTCTCCTTTTATTTTATTCAATAAATTTTATGTATGTCAATCTCAATTGCAAATTAATTTTCATAAACAAATTCATTAAACACAATCTGGTAAATGATTCGTGTTGAGATATTAACTATCTTGATTTACATTGGTATTTTAATTTTTTCAATTATCTTTTTTATCGTTAATTATTATTTTTATTTATTTAAACAATGGTTTGTGATTTATTTAATTGAATGTGTGCATAAATTTTTTAGATTTACATTTATGATTTTTTTATATGAAAAAATACGTTGAAAAATTCTACATGTTCAAGGTTTTTTCATCATCTGTTAGTGTTTTTAATTTGATCCTTATTGTTATGATTTCTTTTTTCTTTAATTCTTTTATAAAATTTTTATTATTTTTAATTTTTCCCTTTAATCCAAGTTGATAATGCATTGTTTTCTTGTTTTTTTTTTTAAAAAAAAATTTGGCCCCCATTTATCAATTTATATGTGTGTTTTTTTCCCATTTGCTATCATTGCCTCTTTTTTTCCTCATGTGATTCAAATAAGTCCAACTTATTTAATTGGTTGGGACTATAACCCGAGTTATTAGATTTTTTTAAAAAAAAATTCTTTGCGACACTAAATATTTTATTGAAAAAATAATATAGATTCACAGCGTAGCGCAAATGTGTGACAGTTAGACATGAAGAATGTGTTTTTATTTTCTTGGATATACTTCAAAAATACCTCAAAAATATTATGGTTGTATTGATTTTACATCAAAACTAGTTGTTGTTTTAATTTATTTTTTTTATAAAAGTAATTGTATAGAAGAGAAAAAACTATACAAAAGCAGAAGGGGATATACCCTAAAAATTATAAAGGCATGTTGCCTAGGTCATATTGACCAAAGGCAACTAAAAAATGAAGCAAAAGCTAAGGGAAAATATAGACTACCAAGACAAACAATTGTTTGATCGGTAGACCAGCTTCTTGGAAAACTAGAAGCGGTCAATTAGTTGTTCACATAGAAACCTAAAAAAAAAAACTCAGAAAACGATCAACTGGTTCATCAAAATCTTACAACTAGTCAACCAATTTCTACAAAATAGCAAGAACCGAGAAGCAATGAAATATCAAGAAATTAGAAGGCACCGAATGAACTTGAAGGCATCTAAGATATGATATCTTAGTTTAACCTCAATCAAAAAAGACTAAACAAGCTCAAAAATTTCCTCATATACATCCCGATAGAATTCATAAATATGATGAAAGATTCGATTATCCCTATTATACTAGACGAAGTAAATTATGGTTGAGAGGACTAATCGAGCAAGAAGATGCAAAAACTACTTCTTTTTCAAAAGTGTGTATACCCATTATAGCAAATTTCATCATAACATGGAAGGCAGCCTGGAAGAGTCTTGTTCGTGATAGTACCCCAAGCTATAGTAGAAAAGGAGCATTGAAAGAATACGTAGTCATGTGTCTAAACATCATACCAAAAAAGAAATGATCTGGAAAGCATGCAACTTATCCATGGTTTATAGATGACTCATAGAAGCAAGTCATAGGATAAATAAGTGTTTCGAGATGAATCCTAGGAACTAGAAAAGATGGTGCATAGAATTTATGAGTCTGAACTCTCTAAGAATCTTTTATACTGAGTCAATAGAAAACCTCTTTGAAGAATGACCTTTCCAAACATAATGATTTGGAAAAGCACTTTTATGGTGAAAGTGAACTAAGTCTAATATAAGCTGAAACTCCGAACTACCTAATAGAAAAAGACCGAACAACCTCATCTATAATGTTTGAGATCTTGGCATCCCAAGGGAGCCTAGTAGATGATAGTACCTTGAAAGGCATGAGGTCACTTAACTATTGCCTATTGACAATCAATAGTTTGATCGTAGAGAAGTGAGGGAAAGGTAAATAGCTTGTCTAAGGTATTCATTACCTTCAGCCCCCTAGACCCTAGGGTAGACCTCTCCCACAACACGAATTCCATAATCCTTTTCTCCTACACACGGAGAATAAGAAAGCAAAGGGGAGTATGATCATGATGAATAACACACTAAACTAAAATAAATAATTGATAAAATAACATACTAGTATAATAAGGGCAATAAAGTTCTTGAGTCATGCTATTGATTTTGTACTCTATCTAGACTAATATAACCTAATGCATACCGTCTCATCCTTCTCATTAAGGAGCAATTCTAGATAACACTATAATCGAGCTGAGGTCTAACTAAACTATGAAATTTCATTATCAACTACTTTCCCTTTCATTTCGTTACATGCGATGATTTATCTTGGAAAGTATCTTTCATAAGCCCTCTTGGCCTAACAGGAAATGTAAAAAATCAAGGGATGAAAGACTCTTTTTCAGCATTGTTGGTCAACATGTAGTAATGTTTAGATATTCTAACTGTAGCTTCATCTTGAAGATTCCCACCAACTTATTAAAAGCAAACAATATGGTCCACCTGTTAAGATGGATCTAAACTGAACTCAAATTATAATAACAAAAAAATCCCTTACAAAACCTTGCAAAGGAAAACAAGTACTCCAACTTATACATGCACATGGGGGTAGTAATGATAAAATTGTCTCCAATAGGTTTACTAGTGACCTAGGTAACCCGATCATCCTTCTCAGGCAACAATACTGTAAAGTCCCCCAGTTACTTGGAGTTAGCCAAGAACACTTGCTTATGCGATACTATGTTTTGCTCCTCATCATAAGGAGTCCTATGCACCAGTACGGTAAAGTCCCCCAGTTATTTAGAGTTAGTCAAGGACACTTGCTCATACGATGCTGTGTTTTGCTCCTTATCATAAAGAGTCCTATGCACCAGTACTATAAAGTCCTCCAGTTACTTAGAGTTAGCCAATGACACTTGCTTATACGATATTGTGTTTTGCTCTTTATCATAAAGAGTCCTATGCACCAGTACTATAAAGTCCCCCAGTTACTTAGAGTTAGCCAATGACACTTGCTTATACGATATTGTGCTTTACTCCTCATTATGAGGAGTCCTATGCACTAGCCTAATTGGTCTAAGGATCATTATGAACCTATGTTGGGGTTATAAAGCTTTGTTTATTCATTCTTAAAACTTTTATCATGAACTATTCATGTCAGGAATTATCGTCTTCCTATATCTATAGATGTATAAAAGATTACCCAATTGCCTACCATATTTTTATTTTATTAATAATATATAAGGGATATTTGTTCCTCATTAATAATATACAAGGGATTTTTATTGGTCATTAATCCTATAAGGAGAAAATGACTCTCTAAACCTTTCATTCCATCAAAATGACGAGGTTCAAGAATTATAAATACCTTCTAAATCACTCACATACAGGTTTCACAATTTCTATTCTTCAAGCATTCATTCCTTAATTCTTAGAGCACTTATCATACCAAAAAAGAACAAACATTCTTGTTCTTGAATGTTTGTTCTTGAAATTTAATTTTTTTTTTTTTCAAGCATTCATTCCTTAATTCTTAGAGTAGTTATCATACCAAAAAAGAGCAAACATTCTTGTTCTTGAAATTTAAAGTTTTTTTTTTTTTTTTACAATTCTCTACTTAAAAGTCATTAACTTTGTTGTCTGGGGATTCTTAAAGCTACCAAAATGAATTGTTTTATAGGTGCTAAGATCTTGGGCTATGAAAAAAAAAATATTGATATGAACATTAATTAACAATTATTCAAATACCAAATAACGAACATAATAAATTTTAAGAAATCATCATTTATCTTATAGTTAGAAGATTTTTGTGAGATTTCCTCTTTATTATTAATATTTTTAATTTATAGTATTCTATTGTTTTAATTTAGACATGCCGGTTTCTTATGTCAAATTGATAGCTACCTAACGTGTGTCTATTTTAGGTGCTAAGATCTTGGGCTATGAAAAAGAAAATATTGATATGAATACTAATTAACAATTATTCAAATATCAAATAATGAACATAATAAATTTTAAGATCATTTATCTTATAGTTAGAAGATTTTTGTGAGATTTCCTCTTTATTATTAATATTTTTAATTTATAGTATTCTATTGTTTTAATTTAGACATGCCGGTTTCTTATGTCAAATTGATAGCTACCTAACGTGTGTCTATTTATTGTGACTTGATGGACGGACTTAAATCTTATCGAAATCAAGAGTTTAAGATCTTGGCATGGTACTTTAAACACATGATCTAAATGAGATTTGGATTTAATTTGAAGGGGTCGGTCTGGTAGTTAGGAATGAATATGAAGAAAATTACCCTTTACAATAAAAATAAATATTTCGGAGACAAGATCATATCTACTTGCCACCCTCAACCATAGCTTTGAATAATCTTCCCTGATTTGTTACTTTCGACCCTTGAAGGTTCCCTAGTCTTGAACTTTTGCACTAGTCCTTGACAGAAAGTTCTGTGACATCATCTACAAGTTCTAACTTTACCAGAAGATACTGGAAGGCGTAGTACTTGACCTGGTATTCGTCATATGTAAAAGCAATCAAATAGCAAACTTCATTTGAAATAATTTCCTGATACAATAAATAAATTCACACATAACAAGTCTTGGGGACACTGGCATCTGCAAACCCTATTCAGCTATTCCTTAATTAGTGTTTTCAGACTGTGAGGCCTCATGACACTAGAACAAATGTTCCCTTGCATTCTTACATGATGCTCTTGTATTTCCGCCATCCCTCCACGGTTCAGGACTCCTCTGTGTGGAACACTGCCGCTGAATGCCACTTCCCCTACCTTGAAACCTTCATAGTATGAAATCATAACTTGCAGATTAGAATAAGACCAAAGTTATATAGGAAAAACTGGGTGGGAAGTGGTAGATACATACAATATTTTGAAGGATATTTGATTCTTTTACTTAGGGTGGAGTGGAGATTGAAATCTGAATATTTAAATCCTTGTAGCTGTTTCTACACTTCTTTGAGGGCTTTTGTAAGTGCTCCATCGTGTAGTTTTACCGGCAATGCCACTTCATTCAGGCAGCCACCTTTTCTATCTTGTTTAAGTGCTTTTACTGTAGGGAAATGGCCCTAAGGAGCCAGGCTTGCAAAATCAAACTTTCCTCCTCCAAATTTTTCATATACTTCCTGGAACACAAATCGCAACATTAAGCTATGATAACAAGAACGAAGAATTGCAAGGAAGAAGACGGTAACATTATGCCATCCGTTTGAGCACAGTTATCAGATTACCCGTAACCAACCCTACATAGTCTTTTCTGAAATACGACTGAAGTACACTGGAATTTGCGGCAAAGGTTTTGCAAAAACATGTTTAGTTACGTGGTTTATTTTTTTAGGCTAAATTATAAATATATCATTGTACTTTTGGGGTTAAAATTTTATTGAAATAAAAATAACATATGCTTTTTAATATGGTATCAAGTTTGTCGATTTAATTTTATTGCTCATGATCATGACCGTGTTTACTTTTAAATTTACTAAAAAAAGTATATCATTGGTCAAAAAATAGGTTAGAATCTTAGAATCTAAAAAAAAGTTAACATAGGTTAGAATCTTAGAATCTAAAAAAAAAAAGAGTTAATAAAGTTTTTTAACCAATTACCCAATAAGTTTTCTTCATACATAGTTACCTAAATCATAAGAAATCATTTTTTTTCTTTAATTATATTAGTCGGAGATTTCTTTTTTCTACAGCCCGTTAGAAGTTGCATAACAGAGTTTAAATTCCGTTATCTTGGAAATTCCTGAATATATTCCATATTCTGCTTCACGTGCATCTACGAGTATATTTCTGCTATTTTTATTTCACCTATTATTTTGGTGCTTTTCTACTTCACATTTTCGCAATATTCTCATATTTTTCAATCAATAATATAGTTTTTCAAGTTTTCGAACCAAAAAATACAAATGCTAATTTTGGCCTAAAATATTGCTCTTATCGATCTTTCTGCCCATGACTCTTACACTAGTAATTTTTTATCATTTTCTTTAATTTCTTATTAATAGCACCACGATAAGCTATAATTCGCAACGTAGACATTGCAAAAATAAATAAATTAACATGATGAATTTATTGATAGACACATAAGAATTAAAAAGGACTCTTCCTGTAGCCTCTTCCAAAACTCGATTACGAGTAGAGGGTGATTATTGAATAGAGCTGATTAAGCTTACTTTTTAAAATATATTTTTCTTTTATTAAAATAATATTTTTTTATATCTAACACATCAGAACAATAAAAAAACATAAAAAATTCGGAAATTCTTCAAAATACGGTGCCAAACAGAGTCTTAAGTTTCTGTTTGGAATAGATTCATTAGATTATAAGGCCCAAGAACATGAGGGTGGCCAGCCCCTCCACCCCACATTTGATCTGCCAATTGTCTGTAAGCCGTTTCAGTGAGATGAATAGAGTCCCAAAACACATATTCATTAGGATTTTCACATAACTCGAACTGCTTCACTAGTCTCTTTCCTCCACAGCTAAAAACTCCTCGAAATGGCCCAGTTCCACAGCATGCTGATTCCCCTTGCTTGAAACCTTGATGATCCAAGTTTTTTTGAACACAAAGCAATGTTAGATATATACAGTGGCCAGGCCGTTTGCCAATCCATAAAAGTTCCCATAAATGAAAGCTTCATGGGTCTAATCTAGTGAGCTATAAGGACAAAGAAAATAGGACCACAATAATTTGGGTTGGAGCCCACAAATACCCGCGTCAAAGAAATGAGAGTGTTTTTTTTATAGAGTATAGACCGTAGGACATACCGAATTGAGAAGGATGATTGATTCTTTGTTCAAGAAAGCTGTTGAGGTCAAAGTGTGAGTCTTTGAAACCCTTCAATTGCTCCTCCAGTTCACGGAGGAGCTTGGAGAGAGCTTTGTTGTGTAGTGTTGAAAGCAATGAAGTTTCTTTCAGGCAGCTACCGTTGCTATTCCTGATTGTGGGCAGACAGCCCAGTGGTGGGACATTGATAAATGCAAATTTTCTGCCCCCCAACTTGTATATTTCCTGTCAAATCAGCATCGATACAAGTCTTGATATTTACGTAAATGGAATTCAGAAAATACAAATCTATATCAGAAGCTTAGAAGGCAATAGCACTTACTTTAATCACGGTTGTCAAGTTGCCGATGACCATCCCAACGTATTTGGAGTTTGTGTATGACTTTAGAATAGTGGAATTGGTCAAGAAAGGGCTCATGTAATCATTGCTTCCAATGCTAAACAAGTATACAGCTTTTGATATTGTCATCTTGGCTTCATCATTGCCTAGCCTATGTCTCAACCACTTCTCCACCTTCTTGTAATAACTCAACTGTGTTCTAAGATCAATCACCTAAATAAAGATGAAAAAAAAAATAGTCGTATGATATGACTGGTTTGGTGCCACTATTCACCTGGGTAATGAAATCCTTTCATTTTCATGCCTTATGTGTGGTGTGTGATCATTCCACCATATCCATGTTGACATCAGAAGTGTATTAAAGCTGTAGAAATTTTATGTCGATTATCGAAGTTGAGAAAATGGGTCAGCTTGCCATAAAGTTTTGAGGGCCTTCTCTTTGATCTTGACATGTCAAGGATGCACTTAAGAGCTTGTGGACCCAAAAAATTAAGTGCACCCAGCCTATAAAAGTAATACTGTCTTAAGTTGAGCTTACACTGCCCTTAATATTTAGGTCAAAACAAAAACTTCAATTTTCAATTCTCGAATACGTACAACATCAAAGCTTCTACATCTTTGGATCAGAAAAGAAAGAAAGAAAGAAAAAGGCCTCTAGATCTCCAATCTTTAGCTCATTCTATCCTTCTTTTTAGTTCTTCTAACATGCAAGTAATTAAAAAAAGAAAGAGAATAGGTTAAAGGTCTCTGCTTTCTCATGGAAAGCATGAAATACAAAGTAGTTGAAACGAATCAATGAAAAGAGAAAAGTTATCGATCCATACAATGAGTTGGATTATTTGAAAAGCAGAGCACGTCTATGCGTGGAAAGGCTTCCCTAAATAACATGCGTATTTAGATAAGTATATGCAAGATATGGCTTGTAGCGAAAGTAATTCCATTGTAACAATATACTTACATCCCCTTTAAATGTTTCAACTAAAGCACCAGCTCCGGCAGATGCAAAATTGACTCCATAGTAATATTGATCAATGCCAGGTTGCAGAAAAGGTGGGATAAATGGAAGATTTGCATATTTAGCTACAATGTTGAACCAGAAAAAATAATGTACAAGATTATAAGAGAACATAATATTTGTAGGTTAGCCAAGGATGTCATGAGTTGCACAAACAAGAAAGACATAGCTAGAGATTTGCATCTCTCACCAATAAAATCCGGTGCCAGACGACCGTCAGAGAAACGACCGGTGGGGAACTTGAAGAAGGTTTCTCCATAAGGCCAGAAGTTTGCTTGGTCAAGAGTTGTGGTGTTGATATAGTTGTTGTTGCCGGCATCTAAAAATGAATCACCGAAGATGAAGAAGGCAACAACATGTTTCTTTGGATGCTCGGATGTTGCTTGGCATCTTGCTGAAATGAGGGCCGCGTGAAGAAGAAAAGCATACAAGAAGTGTTGACTTATCTTCGCCATACCTTACTCGTTTTGCTCTCATCAATCACGGAGACCTCTTGTGGTCTATGGCTTGACTTTAAATATGTAGGAGCTTTGCCATTGCTTCATTTACATGGCTGAAGAATTATACATATACGCATATATATATCAAGAAAAGACCGACCTCGTTCAACTGGGTGCAATGGGAGTTCTTGGTTCAAAACAAGGAGCTGAGATTTACAAGTGTGGACATTGTAGTCAACTTTTTTGAGTTTGGCACGATGAAAGGGACTTTCGAGGATGTGTTAGGCAAAATCTGACAGATCAAACATATGATGAATTAAAAAAAGAACATCAAAGTCAATGAGCTCTTAAGTAACTTAACAGTCTTTTTTGCTAATTCTTCAAATAAAAAAAAGAAAAAGAAAAGAGGCAATTAGAAACTCAAGCATGGAAGAAGGACCAGGTTGGGAAACACGTTTTGAGGTTCTGGCCATAATCAAATAGCAAATTTCTGTGGTGATGGGGTCTACAATTTCCCCACTTCAATGAATCTCTTTTTAATTCCTTTTCTATCCCTTCTAAACTCAATTGAAAAGAATGCATGCATCTGCATCATTTGCAATAAGTTCCTTAGGAAAATTAACAGCCGCATGATTGAAGAATAAGGCGCTATTTTGATGTTGATCTCGCATGATGTCGCCTAGATGTTATATTAATTAAACCAACATATAGAATCATGTCGCCTTGGTGTTGTATTAATTAAACCAACATATAGAATCATGTTTCTGTGATGATGTCCTTTTGAGATAGCTTTCTTTCAAAAATCAGAATCATTTTTGTTGCTGAATCTGTCACTCTCCCAGTCTAGTATTCGTCCAGGTAATTCGCAAATATCTCCACTGATGAAAGTGTAGTCTTATACACACACACACACACACACACACTTCTAATTTAATTTATTTTTTGTTAAATACACTTCTAATTTAAATCATTTTAACTTATTTTTATTTTAAATTATTACTGAAAATTAATTTTTGAATTATAGCTCAAAGCCAAAAATTACCCAAAATAGCTCTTAGTGCTCATTTGATATGATTAAATTAATTTAAAATGTTCTATAAAATAAGATTTTGGTTTTTCTCTAATTATTTACAAGTGAAGGGTGTTTTTTTTTTATTATTTGTTTAATTGTTGTGTCTATCGATAACTATATATACACGTAGCCTGTGTGCTCTTCTGCTGGAATGTGATATCTGTCATTTTCACCTATGAAGCTAAGATAAAGAAAGTCGGAATCATAATTAGCACCTCTTTGAGTGGCAGTTTAACATCTTCTTAAAATACAATTAATAACATGTTTCGCGATTAGTACTTTAGTGCTTGGTTGCTATTACATCGACATCTAAATGGTTTTATTTTTAAAATATATTTAAATAATATATTTAAAACTTATTTTTTATATTAATATATCAAAAAGAATTTAAAAATATAAAACACTAAAACATGTAGGAGCATCATCAATGATCAAGTTTGGTAAACTTCCAGCTTATATGTCTGTAAATTCTTCTGTCATAATTCACGGACTGGCCATCTATTTAGGCAGTCATGTAATTGCTAAAAGGCCTATCAATGGAAGTTTGTTGAGATGTGACTAATAATACTGTTGTCTATACTCATTTTGGCATTTCCTCCTTCCATTTTGTAGTACAGGAATATTGAAGAGATGGGGTCGGTCCCCTGCTGCATTGTGGTATTCAAATTTTAGGTAGATCACGAAACTGTGTATTTGGAAGATGAAGGCAAATTTAACATCTGTTTGTGTGATGAAGTATATTGTGAAACTGAAAGCTTAGAACTCTACAGAGAAAACTGAGAAATAAAATATGTTCCAAAATTCTTTTCTTTAATGAGCTAATTTTTTTATATTATATTGCATAGTATTATGCCAATGAGCATAAATTTTTATTTAATTGTTTGAACAGATTGAAATCTTACCATATATTTCTAGAAATCATTTTTATATCAAGTTAAAATGTTAGATTAATTCGACATATGGAAATCCTTATAATAAAGTCTATAAACTACTATATTTTATTTATATTTGTTTCCTAGTTGATTTATGATTTGTTTTAAATTTTATTTAAATTTTTTTATTTTTTTAGAGTTGTTTAATTTTTTTTAATTTTTTTTATTTTTTCAGAGTTATTTATGATATTTTTACATATTATAAATAAAGTTCTTTAGATTGTACTTAGGTTTTAGCTTTTGAGCAATGATGTTTTGCATAAACTTGTGTTTTACGTCATGCAACACTTTTTTTGTGGTTTAATAAGAAATAATTAAAATTATCAAAGTATAATTGACTTTGTAGAGTTCTTTCTTGTACTTCTTGTTCGCGTTCGCTAATTGTTGAGTGATGGTTTATATTTCAATAATATTGGTACTTTGATTCAAGTAATCACTATGTCATACTTCAATCAAAATTGATTCTTTAGCTTTCTAGGATTTGTATTTCTTGCATGTGTGTTACGTAATCCAGTGATCACGAGGTTCATATTAGTTGGTATCAAAGATTAGATTTACTTATCAAGTTACATTTTTTATGTTATTATTATTTAAAATTATTTCCATGTATTTCTTCTTCTTGTTTTTCTTTGTGTCTTGTTTTGGGTCTAATTTGATTAAAGTTCTATTTGGTTAATTTTTTTTTCTTTGTCTTCTTTTGTTATTGTCTAGTTTTGTGTTAAGGGTCAATTGATTAAAAATAAAAAAAAGAAGGATCACAAATTCAGGTTTAAAGGGGTTTATTCATTTAGGTAACTAGGTAAATTGAATTTCTTAGATCTAATCTTAGTAAAATCAATTAGGTATCTATAATATCAAATTTCAAATTTTGGATCAAAATTCCTATAGTGTTTTTATATCATATCTTGCTTGTCTTTTGTCTCATTTTTCTATTGGTGGCATGTATTCACTGAGGGAGAGAGAACGGAAAAAGATTCTCACTTAAAAATACAAAGACCAATCCTGTATATTTGGGGTTTTAAGGAAATAATTTGCTAAGGTAAAGAATTGCTCTATGAATACAAATCCTTAGAGAAATAGGAACAACAACGTCGAAATGATGAAAGGCAAAAGAGAAGGACTATTGTTTTTATACAAAGTTATTGGATGCAAGTGTTAGCAAGAAAAGAGTTCTAAAGGTTTCAACAAGAGTTTTATAAAATATTCATTATACCTATAGATTATTCAAGGATAAATCATCTTGAAGAGAGAGAAAATTATACAATCCAGGAAAAGATTTAATAAGAAAATTTGGATTTTAGTGTAATTATGTCTATTGTTTAATTTTACTCTATTAAGCATAACTCTCAATTTAATCGTTTGATCCGGCTAAAATTTTACCATGAGTTTTCAGACATATTTTCTGTATTAATTTAAATTTTAAGGTCAATTAAACTTCTAAAAGGTATCGCAATACAGGTTAGTAGATGCAATATAAATTTTTTTATTTGTTACCTTTTGATTTGTGAACTTCCTATTTGAAGAGGATTTTTTTTCTAATAATACAAGGATGTTCAACAACTAATTTTGAAACTTTTTCTACTTCTACAAGGACCTTTATGGGAAGTAAAATAGTTTTTAAATGTGACAAAATCCTTTAATATTCTAAAATCATTTTCTTACAAGGATTATAGGGTTGATATTTCCTATTACACAATTCTACATAATTTTGTATTCAATAAATGAAACAAATTGAAATTTCACCATACCTTTTTAGAGGTCATGTTTTATATATAGCTAAATTTCAGATCAATATGATATTAAAAAGGCCTTACAATAAGGTTTATAAACTATTATATGAGATTTATATTAGTTTCTTAATTGATTTAGAATTTATTTTTTTATTTTTATATATAGCTAAATTTCAGATCAATCCGATATTAGAAAGGCCTTACAATAAGGTTTATAAACTACTGTATGAGATTTATATTAGTTTTTTAATTGATTTAGAATTTATTTTTTTGTTTAGAACTCTTTTTATTATTTTTCTAGAATTGTTTAAGTTGTTCTTACTTATTATAAATAAGGTTATTTAGCTTATACTTAGGTTATAGCTTTTCAACCATGATGTTTTTAATAAACTTATTTTTTACATGATGCAACACTTCTATCTTTGATTAAACAAAGAACAATTAAAGTTGCTAAACTATAACTGACTTTGTGGTATTCTTCCTTATACTTTTCGTATGTGATTTGCTAATTATTGGGTAGGGTTCATATTCTAATATTATTAGTGCTTTGGTTCATGTAATCTCTGTGTCACAATCTTATCAAACTTGATTTTTTAGATTTTAAGAATTTGTCTTTCTTGCATGTGGATCACATGACCATAAGGTTGGTATCAATCCAATAGTTGAATAAAAAATTATGTTTGTTAATATAAAACTATGTAATAAGAAAAATCAACCAAAGAATCCTTGTAAGAAAAGGATTTTAGAACATTAAATGATTTTTTCACACTTAAAAATCATGTTACTATCTATTATATCGGAGTGCTTGCTTGGTAATTATAGGCATATGTATCTTAATTGTTTCTTGCATTGCCACTATAATGTCGTTACAAAGACTGTCATTGGATAAATCTAAGACCTTTTAAAACCAAATATAAAACATAACCATGCTCACTTAATGAGTAGACATATCATTATAATTATGTACCATCTATAAATTGCAACAAAGAAAACTCGATATGTAGCATCCTAATTTCCAAGACTTTTGGGTGGTAAATGATAGTCATATAGATTCTAAAAAAATCTAAGCTATTACAAATAGATTGAGATAGATATGGATGTCCTCATCACTGTAATGATAAAATCAAGTTTTCAAATCTATAAATGACGATCATTATCACCCTTAAAGGGCAAACCTATATGTAATTTACCTTTTTTTGGAAGTGACCCATGTTTATAAGCATTGTAACATTGTGTTTTTTTATTTATTTTGAATGAGAAATATAAACCCACCCTAACAAAATCTATAGGAATCAAATAGAAGACAAAAAGGAAGTTCAACTTGTGCAGAAGCAAGATAACTTTTGAGAACATAAATGGCTTAGTTAATTAATTTGCTAAGACGAACCATTCATTTTGAAAGGAGGCCCCCACATTTGAAAGCCAATACTAAGAAGTTTGTTATGAATATGCCCAATTATCCCTTCACAAACCCTTATCAAAATTCTTATCTAGTTAATTAAAGTTTGTAATTTTTTATAATGCTCCTAGTTCATCAAAGATTTATGTTGTTCTACCTCAAAATTCACTGTAAATTGCTAGAAAAAAAATAAACAAAACAACTTTGCCTTTGTTTCAACCTGGTTATCATAACAATCAAAATCCAAATCATAAAATAAAATGTCAAGAGAAGGATTCTCCCCTTTAAATTCTTATTAAGGATATTTATCAAACCTTCATGAATACTCATCAAATAATGCATTAACCATTTAAATCTATCTAACCACCCTTTCCTAAATGGTACAATAAAAATTCCAAATGTAAGTACAATAGTTGAACAATGAGTCATTCTATTGATTGTTGACAAGGCTTAAGAATAAACTAATTCAATATGGATGCCTATCATTCTATAAGAAAAATGGTGTATTATATCAACAAAAGATAGAGACTTGTATGATCCATTTTAACCTAGAGAAATATATATGTAGAGATTCCTAGAAAATTTAAATCTTCTAAATTTGTTAAGTATACCAAAGCAAAATATCCAAAGACTTACCTCAAATTTTTTAAAGTAGATTAATTTAGAAAAATTTTAAGATGTTACAGAAATCATTAGCTTGATGGTTAGTGGTAGACTAATATATCAGCACAATAACATGTGTGTACTTTTATCTTTTGTACATTAATCCTTGCTGTTAAGTGAATTTCGCTATCTTTATAAATACAAAGCTTATGTGCACTTCTTGGAGATTAATTCAGAATTAACAGCACAAGATGCAAGAAAAGTGGAATTGTAGATTGGTAATCTCAGAAGATAAGAAGCCTCAAAATGTGTAAACATCGAGATAGAAAATGATAAGAAAACTACTTACTATAAGATATTAAACTTCTTTCATTACAAAAAGTTGATCTTTGAGTGCAAACTCTATATAATTGAAATCTATGTCACATTCCAGGCAAACTAATAACATAGAAGTTAATTGAAAGGTTATAAGATACAAGGAAAAGGCTGAAATGTTAAATCATTCTCTAGACTTTGATGGATATGATAGAAGTTAATGATGCTAATTAGAGAAACAAACTCCTTCACCTTTCAATTTTTTTTGGTAATGAGGATAAGGAAATATTTCTCATATCATTTCAATGCAATTTGTTTCATATCCTTAATTGGTTTTACTTAATAAAATGACATGCAAAGGAATAAACCTTGATCCTAGGCAATGTTAGATTAGATAACTACATGTAAAGTCTAACATCACCTATATTTTCATCTGTATAACGTTCTTCCTTTCCTTTGCTTTTGAGACACCTTAGTAAAAAATATGGGAGGAATTTAAATAAGGAAGAGAAATTTGTGTCGTTATATCAATATTGCAATTATGAGTGGGTTGATAGAATTGAGGAACTCAAATTAATTCTATAGGAATTCCTTCGTAGAGAATATGAAGCCTTGAAAGGATATATTTTATGCCAAACTCGTTATGGGTTTTAGCATTTAGGATCAAAGAAACAACAGATGAACCAAACAATGTTGAATTGGAGTAGGCAATGAGTTTATATAAATCCACTCTTATCATCTCTAGAGAAAAACTTGGCTCTTGAGGCTTCAAAACAAAGATAACAATAAAAGCAGCTATCTTTATGGCTACGACTATGAAAAGAAAGAAGAACAATACAAAGAAAAGGCAGGTCTTGAAAGAACATGTATTATAGAATTTTGGGCAACATAAAGAACCTGAATTTTTCAATGAAACATCCATGTCATGTCTTCATATTAGTGTTTGCCCCAAAAAATAGTTTGAGCGACAAATAACCATAATTAATTAACATTTCACAAAATTGGGCTTCTCGCTCTTGTCTTATTATTCATATGTAATGCGTTGTTTTATGCCTCAAAACATAACAATAAAATTCTAAACCTAAAAAAAAAAAAAATAGGCAAACATAAGGTCCCGAGTCTTCGAAACTCGGCTCTACAGTTGAGCATTGAAAACTATAGGAGGGTACTGTAGCAATAAAAAAATATTAACTTTAACTATAAATTAAAAGATATGTGCAAAACACTATAATCCATGCCACTGTGGATACAAATTTATTGTGACATGGATTGCTGTTTTTTTTTCTTCCTAAAATCTTTTTTTATTTCTCTTTTATGGGACAAAATTGGAGAACAATTTAATTAATTTGGTTAAGAAAGAACATGGTAATTGGACAAAGGACCAAACTTAAAACAATAAAGGGAATGGATGGTGCTTTTAAAATTTTTCTGAAGCATTCATTATAATCCTCGTGCTTTTAAAATTATAACTATTAGATCCCTTGATTTTTTAAATTTTAAATTTCAAGAAAAGTCAATTTTGATCCAAAACATTATTTTTCTTAGTTTTCAATTTCTAGTTTGATAAACAAGAGAAAATGTCATTGGATTTCATAAATAAAGAGGGGAAATAATTAATTGACATTGATTTCGACTACTAAAATGATTAGTCTTAGAGTTAATGAGTTTCATTTAATGAAAATAGTTTCACTTAAGTGTTTTTTACCTTTAAAATATATATAATAGATCTGATAACTAGTAGTTTTTTTTTTTATTTTGGATTGATTTCTTGGTTATTTGAGATCATATATGGTTTTATTAAGGTGTTTTCTAGATATTTTTGATAAAAACTAATTTTAATATTATTATTATTATTATTTAATTAAGGGAAAACCCAACCTTTGATTTAAAAAAAAAATTAAGAGAGCACACATTTTAATTTTAGGAAAAAAGGTGTGGCTCACGTGTCTTACTTGTTTTTTATTTTTATTTTTAACCTCTTAAACTTAAAAATTAATATACATCATATTTTAGGTTTTTTATTTTTTAAAGGTCTCTCTTAGAAGATACATTAACAATGTCAAGACTTTTTTTATATATACTTGAGAAAAAGATTAATTTAACCCTTTTTTTTCCTGGTTTTTTGGTGATTATTCAATTCATTAAAAACATAACATTATTTCAATACAATCAAATTTATTATTTATTTAACTTTTAATTTAATCTTTAATTATCAAAGATAACTTTTATTTATATTTATTATCACAATTAATTTTTAATTATAAATTATAAATTATTTTTTGTGAAAAAAACACGTAACACTTGAATATAAAGACGTCCTGCCCGCAGCTAGGCACGAGCTAGATAGCTGGCATCAACTAATCAAAACAGAGGAGCCGCTGTATCAGCCTATCGAACTAGTTCAATTCAGCTTCAACAGCAGCTGTCATGGTTTTGATTGTTCAAATGCGATGTCAAAATTGGTATCCTTCGCGTCGCATGCCATCCTTGCGCATTTTAGCCATTCGTAACAAAAGAGATATGAGCCAGTGGGACCTCTTCCTGTTCCCAGTTCGGCAATTTTAACTGGCCCGGCCCGGCCCGGCAGCCACTGATGGGAACGCAGCGGCACATGCTAGATAGCTGGTACAGCTTTGTTGCTTAAAAAACAAAAACGTCACGAGACACCTTACCCATCGTCGAATCCCATTTTATTTGGCATTTTCTTTTCCACTATTATTTCAGTCTCAGAGAGGGCTCGCAATTCTAGATATTGTAATCTCCTAAAATATTACAGTGGGCCCCATCCCAGATCCCTCCTCTAGTCCGCCACCTCAGTTTTGGAGCTACTTGGCTTTAAAGCTGGAAGATGATGGGACATGGGCATATCACGACAACCTTCTGAAAACAATCACCTTTTACTAAGTGCCACGCGGTCGGTGGTTGGGAAATTGGCTCAATCTCCCGAGCTCAAGTCACCACGCAGGAGCTTGAATTTAAAACAATACGACTCATTCAAGGAGAAGGAGATGACCCTAGATGATCCATGTCCTTCTGTGTTTAAAAATGCCTATCAGGGAAAAAGATGATGACCCTTCACAAGCACCATCACCTTTCCACCTGCAAGGGCAAGAAAATAAGATTGATACATTACTTAATAATACAAGAAAAGTGAAAATGGTCCTAATTTGACTTCATCCCTTGTTCTTTGCATTTGGGACATAAGGAGACTTTTCAACCATTACGGCAAGCAACGGCAAGCAACTTCCTTTCAGGAATTTATCAATACAAAGTACTGGTTAATCAGGATTCAAAAATGATGGCCACGGGAGAAAACCAACCACAAAGTTGAAATTTAACGCTTCAGCAGTTCTCAAAATAAATCACACGACATTGTCAAATTACAGTAATCGAATCCAACTTCCAAAGTCTATTGACTTGAAATGTAATAATGAAATGGGAAACCGAAAGTACTACTTTTATATGGAAAAAGCTCCTGAGAATGCTTCTCCCACACCGAGGCTTTAAGCATGTTCAGCTGGGTTGTACTCCATTCCCATCTCAGATAAACAACCATTCCTACGAGCAGCAAAAATGAGAGGAGGCAATTATCGATGAAACTCATAATAGAGTAAAACAATAACTTGTAGAGATGAAAAATAGAGATTAAACTCACTAACATGTAGCCTTATTATTTACAAAACCTAGCAAGCACAGAAAAGCTGGCTCAATAAACTCCCCCAACCATGGAGGGGAAGTCTTCGAAGCTCCACAAGTCCACTGCGTTTGTGCCATCCTGAGTTGTGTCTCCATTAAGGAAGCTATCAAGAGAAGCCTCCCAGTTACCCACAAGATCTGGCATCTGAAGGTTCATCAACTGATTATCAAAAGCCAGCAACTCTTCGGACAGAGATTTTCCATTCTTCTCTTCAACAGGCGCTGTATTCTCAGAGAATGATTCCAACTCCTTAGGATTAGCATCCACAAAGACGGATTCATCAACTTCTGGAGTTGCT
The DNA here is from genome assembly GCF_000495115.2 of Populus euphratica. NCBI lineage: Eukaryota > Viridiplantae > Streptophyta > Magnoliopsida > Malpighiales > Salicaceae > Populus > Populus euphratica. The sequence continues at coordinate 899,119 of NW_011499911.1, forward strand.
GCAAGAACAGACAAGATTTCAGGACCTTGTTCTCCCCACCCAAAGTCACAATCAAATGAGTTGCTCTCCTTGTCAGAATTGAAATACATAGAAGCATTGTCAGGAGTTAAGGGCGTCACCCCAGAATCTCCACTGGCCGGGAAAGAATTCATTATTCCAAACTGGCTCACTTGTGGTTTCTCTTCCACAAAGCCCATATTATTATAATCCGTTTCTGAGTTGCTCAAGTAACTAAAATCCTGGCTTAAATTTGCCTTTGTAAGTCGTTTCTGTGAGTTTTCCTTAATTGGATGCTTTGCTGAAGCGCATGGAGCTTCATCGGGGAAGTTCACCTTAGCTTTCTTGCCACGAATTCTACGTGCCTCAGAATCATATGCTCTAGCAGCTTCTTCTGCAGTATTGAATGTTCCCAACCAGACACGTACCCCTTTCCTGGGATCACGAATCTCAGCAGCCCATTTGCCCCATGGACGCTGCCTAATTCCTCTAAACTGGTTCTTTCTCTTCCTCTTTGCTGATTTTTCAGCAAGTCCACTGGATCCAGCAGATTTAACAGCAGTAGAACCTTCAATAACAACCAAAAAAAAATAAAATAAGGAAACATATTAAGCACACCGGCACAGCTCCTTTAGGTGCGTGCTGCTGCATGAGCAAAGACTATAAAGATATCAAAAGGGAGAAACAACACTCATGAGGCAGAAAGCAGACAACGAGAAGAACAACTTTGGCTTCAAATAGATAAGAAGATCCAATTTTACTTGCGTTGAATCACTAAAAGAAATCGAGATTTGAAGCAAAATGTTCCTAACCTGGAGTTATATTGCAATTCAATAATTATTTACTACATAGAGCTTATTGTCTGACAAGATAGTAATTTATCAATTTTGATTTTCTCAAATTTAGACTAAAAGAGAAACCCCATCAAATCTGCGTTTAATTTATTTAACACCAACATCATGTAACCAAAGAACCCCCAATAAAACTAGCTATTAACACCTCAGATAATAGCAGGAGATCATCACCAGAAGCATTTTACACAGATCTCTTCTGCTAGAGCAGAGATTTTAACAGCTAATGATTTGAAGAATCCATAAAGTTTAGATCTAACTGGTTTTACAAGTCCTATCTTTTTGCTAGATAATAATAATAATAGTAATAATTAAAAAAAAATGTACCCAAAATAATTCAGTACACCTTATACAACCAATTTAGTCCAAAAATATACTTCAACCAAACCAGCATCAAAAATCAGAAATCCACGGATATGAGAGGATTTTGCTCCCCATCTCAAAAGGTTTAAACTTCACAGCTTTGAATTCTCACCATTCATCACTTATTTTCCTTCCACTTGCGAGGAAATCTAACAATCAAAAAGGAGCAATGGACAAACTAAACAATAAAGCTTGATGAAAAATGATGGTTCCACGAATCGAAGTCCTAGATTTAATAACACATAGGCAATCGAAAAATAACAACAATAATATCAAAATATAATAATAGCCCAACACCAAATAAATAAATAAGAAAAAACAACCTTTAATATACAAAACATTCCTCATCATAGCAGATATTTACAAGATCTGCATCATGAACGTATAAGCTTTGTAAGAAAAATGAACACAAATCTAATCCCGCAAAAATGATCAGTGAACAAGCACACACAGCAAGAAATTTATCTCATCAATATGATCAGAAACAAAAACCCACAAGCCACCTCAATAAACTATGATCAACATAACCTACCATATATTCCATCAAGTTCAAAATTACCAAAAATCAAGACACAAAATCAGTTTTTTTAAAGCAAGCAAGAAACTTGAAAGAAAAAAAGCCATATAAACTTTAGCAAAGCCTACTCTCAATACTGTAGCATCGATCTCCCAGAAACTTGATTCAAAAAAATCACTAAAACCCATTTCTAAGCTACAATCAGCTAACCCATAACCGTAATAATTAAGCAAGAAAAATTAAGACAAACAGACAAAAGAAAAGGCATTATTACCACGAGGGAGCCCACGTTTTTTAGCAGGTTCAGAAGCACTAGCAGAGAAAGCAAAAGGCTTGGCATCAGCAAAGACATCATAATCCTCGTCGGCATCAGACTCATCCTTAAACTCTTGAAAATCAGCCTCAAAATCATCTTCGGGATCAGCAACAACTGGCTTCAAGTGCTTGTTGTTGAAGGGTTTCTTCAGCCCAAGCCACTCAAAGCCCGAGGTCAACCGCCGAGAAGATCGAGCGGTGGTTGTCGGAGCGATGAAGTCTGAGATGATAGCACCGCCACACATGTTGATTGATGGTGATTATACAAGTGGGTTGCTTCACGGGGGTGTAATTGAAAAGATTTTTGAGAGAGAGTGGTTGGATGGTGATTTTCCTTTTTCTTCCAAGAGAGAATAATTTGTAAGTAGCGATTGTTAGGATTTAGGTAGGGAGATGGTTGGAGGGGTTGTTTAATAGGTGGGGGAGGAAAGGACTCTGGGGGGTGGATGTGAAATTACTATTTTAGCCTTTTTCGTTGACAAGTTGATGAGATTCTGGTTGCCACATTCATCTTTTTATTTGAGGTTGAATTTTACCTTTGTAAAAAAGGAAGGGTTATTAGGCATTACATTTTAACAGTCGAATTTTATTTTTTTTATTTTTTATTTTATTTTTTATCATTTTATATACTGATTTAAAATATAATTTTAAAAATAATAAAATATTATTTTAATATATTTTTAAATAAAAAACTATAAAGAAAACCATTTTTATCTCAAACAAGTCTAAAGTTAGATTACTTTTCTTTTTTATATTCATATTTAATATTTTCAAGTTATGTTATGTATTAGTTAAGATTAATTTTTTTGAGTTATTTTATAATATATTTTACATGAATTTGTTGCATTTAGAATAATTTAATGATTTTCTTAAAATATTAACCTCGAATTTAAATAGAAAGTTAAATATAATTTCTTAATCATTTGATCAATTCTTTAAAATTATTCTTTATATAGTATTCATTAAAAAAAAAAAACATTATCATTATCTACGTTGTAATTACATAACATACCATGGTTGAGGTACATGAGATGTGTACTTGTGTGCACTCCCCACGCACATGGTCGACATTTATATACAGAATGAGGTCATTGCGTATGCTATTTGCTTCTCTTTCCTTGACTCTTGTCGGAATGCTCTGAAACTTCTATCTTCAAATTTATTTTATTTTATTTTTCATTCTTATATTATTGTGTATTTGAACTATGACATGGTGAGGATGAAGGATTATATCATGGGTATCTTAAGTTCCATGTATTAATTACTTGACATATTTATTAATATGCGCAACTTTTTTTTTCTTATTCGGTTTTATTAAATAGTTTTTGTTTGTATTTTACTTTCACAATATATAATATATCATAAATGTATTGAATTTCATGTGAATAATATATTAGAAGAGCATATTATGTGCATTCAAAATTATTGAAATTCTAATTCACATTCATATGCGATGAACTCCTACCATCTTGTTTGATGGAGTTTTTATTGAACCAAAACCACATAAACCCATTCTTTTTTTCTTTTCTTTTTTTTGTTTTTTAAACCCATTCTTTGTAGGACAAATCTATAAATTTGTTTTTTATATTCTAAACTTATTTGAAAACATGGCTGGTTTTGTATTTTTAAAAAATATATAATTTTTTATTTAAAATTAATTTTTTAATTTTTAGATTGTTTTTATATAACGATATCAAGATTACATTTAAAAAAATTATTTAAAAGTATTTTCAAATAAAAACTATTTTAAAAAATAATTACTATCATAATATTAAACACGTTTTCTTTAAAAAATTATTGGATTTTAAAATTAATAACATAAATCTTGAGTGTTTTATGCTTCAGAAGTATTTTTTTGTCACTATTTTATGATGAAAATGTCTTCAAAGAAATATAATTGTAAAATTAGTTTGGAAAATAATTATATCTTAATATAATTGTAAAATTAGTTTGGAAAATAACTATATCTTAAGAGAGAGAGAGAGAGAGAGAAAACTTAAAAGAATTTTTTTAAAAGAAAGAAATTGTGAAAAAACCTTAAAATGTGAAAAAAAAAACATTTTTAGTATTTCATAGGGGGTTTTTTACGTTTGAATTTTCTAAGGTTTGTTCAATTTGTTTCTTTTCTATTGTTTTTGGATTTTTTAATTTTTTTAATTTTTCCTTTTAGGTTTTTAAACTTTTTCTTTAAGATAAGAAAACTATACGAGATGAGCTATTAGGGTGGTCACAAATTAATGTATAAATTAGACACTTCTCTATTTCAAGTTTTCCTTCTGTATAATTTCCTCTATATCAGGTATTATATTCATGCTTAGATGGGAGAATAGACAAAAATCATATATATAACTTTCTCTGTATAATTTAATTTCCTCAATATCAGCTATTAAATTCATGATTCCATGGAAGATTAGACAAAAATCATAGATATCCACATTGATGTACTATAATTTCATTGTATATGGCTTGAGTCAATTAATTAGTGATAACAAAAGAGACCGAATATTACAAAAGAAAACCTAACATTGTTTATACTAAATGTCATACTTGCGTGTTACTGCAGGTTTGTGATATATTTGTATATTATTGTGAATTTTTAAAAAAAATCATAATAAAAAAATTCTAAAACCAATTTAATATTAAAAAATTAAGAATATTATAATCCACAGTGTTTTTTTAAAAAAACTATAAAACTAAACTTTCAACTAACTCAATATTAAAAAAAATAAAATTAGCAAAGATAATTTAAAAAAAAATCATAACAAAAAAAAATGAAAGAAAAAAAACCATATAGAGAAATATCGTAACAATCTACAGTGTTTCTAGATAAAATCTACAATTGTAATTCTCAACCAACTTAATATTAAAAAAAAAATTCAACCAAGATAATTTTAAAAAATCATAACAAAAAAAAATCATATAGGAAAAGACTATAGCAATCCACAATATTTTAAATAAAAAATACAAAGCTAAATTATCAACTAACTCAATATGAAAAAAATCAACAAAGATAATTTTGGAAAAAATCATATAAAAATAGAAGATAATTTTGAAAAAAATCATATAAAAATAGAAAAAAAATGATAAAAAAGAAGAAAAAACAAAAAAAAAATTATGTAGAGAAACACCATAGCAATCCATAATGTTTTGTGAGTAAAACCTATAGTTGTAAATCTCAACTAGCTCAATATTAAAAAAAAATAGACATATAATTTTAGAAAAAAATCATAAAAAAAAACATATGATGAAACACTGCAGAATCCATATTTTTTTAAAGAAAAAATACAAAACTAAATCCTCACTAGTTCAATATTAAAAAAACAAAAAAAAATAAAAAAATAAAAAAAATGAGAAAAGTTAAAGTTAAATTCTCAATTAGATCACTATTAAAAAAATTAATTCAATAAGAATAATTTTGAAAAAAAAAACAAGAATATTCGGAAACACTATAACAAATAAAATCCATGTGATGACACACTGTAGCAATTTACAGTATTTTAAAGAAAAAACTATAAAGTTATAAGTATTTTAAAAAAAAAACTATAAAGTTATATTCTCAACCAGCTCAATATGAAAAACAAAAAAAGATTTGATAAAAACCATTTTGGTAAAAAAAAAACCATTAAAAGAAAAAAGAAAAACCATGTGAGGAAATATTATAACAATCCACAATATTTTAAAGAAAAAAACTATAAAGCTAAATTTTCAACTAGTTTAATATTAAAAGAAATCAACCAAAATAATTTAAAAACAATTTCAACTAGTTTAATATTAAAAAAAATCAACCAAAATAATTTAAAAAAAATAAAAGAATAAAACGTACATAAAAAGCTACAGTGCTTTCCCATGTGCTTAAAAGTATTAGGAAAAATAGATGTTTGAAGTGAAATATCACATTTAAAACATTTAGAATTTGATACAGGCATGCTCGAAGTAATTAAAAAAGTAGTTGAAATTAATTTTTTAAATATTTCAAAAGGGTCAGTCAAATGGGTTGAAAGAATTGAATGAACCGAAGCAAAGAAGCAGATCATGTATAGTGCTTGAAGATCATACAAGCACAAGAAGAAAGATCTAGCTATGAAACTTTACTGAATGATGTAGATAAAGAAGATGGGATGAATGGCAGTGGTCGTGCCTATGATAAGTGCTTAGCTGTGGCCAAATGAGCCATTTTTAGGAAACACAACAGAAAAATGCCATAAAAAACTTGGGAAAAGCAAGTGGAAAATGATCAAGAAATAAAGAATTTCATGTCTTAAGAAGAGTATTTTGGTACCTTAACAAAAATAAAGAAGAAAATAGAATTAAAATGTATGTATTATGTCTTATAAGAAAGGTTAACAAGCTTTTTAAATATTCTTAATTATAAAATTGAAAAAAATAAACCTTTAAATTTAGATATGTCATTTCATGACTAGTGCAATGGGATTTAAAAAAAAAATAAGTTGAATTGGGCTAATTTCAAAACTCTTGTAAAACAAATAATCATTTGGATATCCAAGAGGGTAATAATAAAAAATACATTGTAATTATTGGACATGGTTGTGTTTTTATGACCTTGCTCTCCATTATTATAACCTAGTGACCTAAGCTTTTTATACACTTTGGTTACATAAAGTTGCTTTTATAAAGAGTGGAGTTATAGTTATACCATACCGGTATAACAATGAAGAATAATTATTATTTTCTCTCCTTGTTTTTTCTCTATTATACATTGAATTGTAAGTTAATCTTTTACTATCGTGATTTCTTTTGCTAGCTAATCCATTCTTGGTGTTGGTCTATTTTTGCTGGTTGATCTCTTTTTTCTAAAAAAAAATAGGCTTTTTGCGCAACTTTCCTTTCCTTTCCTTTTGACTTTTTAATTTGTTTTTATTTTAGACCTTAGAGTTTGGTCTATTAAGTATTATTCTAAAAGGTGTGAGTTTTTCACTGTGCAAGGCTCTATTATTCATTTTGTCACACATTACTGTGAATGGGCTGAGTAAAGTTTTATATTTTTTCAATTTGGTCCTCAAACCTTTTTTTAGCGATTTAATCCTAATTGAAGACTAATTGATTTTGATTTCTTATGAAAATACGAGATTGAAAGAAGATGGACTGAAATAAAAGAGACATCAAACATGGATGACATGCCATAAGTTTCGAAACAGGAGCAGGATTGGTTGACTCAGCTTTGGACACTCTTTGAAAGAGTAAATGTGGGCAATAGAATATCAGTAGCTTTCTTGCTGGTGTGCTATCATGTATATAAAAAGTACAAATAGAGGGTAAAGAAAATAGATTTTGGGCCAACTAAAGTGGTAGAAGTAGGGGGTAAAGAAACTGGATTTTAGGCTAGCTAAAGGCCTTTCTCTCACCAGGCGAGAGGGTGGAGAAGTGACTTCAAGGCTTAAGATAGTTCACCTCAGGTCATAATAGAGTAACGTATGACATTGGTAAGAAGGTAATGTAGCTAAGTCAAAACTTGCTTTTGAGGCATTTCAGACTTTACTTGCTCTTGCCAATGTGATCTTATCTCTTGTTGAGTAAGCGGAGTTTGCTACTAACGTAGATAAGAGTTATAGAAGAGCACCCTAGCTAGGTTTGAAAGAAGAACTGTAACTCGATTTGAGATGAAATATGACAATAGCTCTTGGGTAGGTTCTGCCCCAGATAAGAAAGTTGGGACTGAGCTTTCACTATTCTTAAGGTAGCAACTGATCTTATATATGATACCACTAAACGCTTTGTATGCAAGAGAAAAGCTATTATGTCAACTATGTGGGACCTTGTCAATTACCAGCTTGATTCAGTCTAGCTATTGGATAACAACAAAAATGTTAGAACTAAGTATGACTAATTGCTTCTTGCTAACAAAGTTATCCAATTCAATGAATGTGTTTGCATCCTCTTTTCTTAGTCTATGATTATCCTAGCTCTTCCTTAAATATGGATATCTTTACCTGGTCAAAAGTAGAAATGTGTGATTGGCTTCATCTCGGCCTTCAATAAATAGCAGTTGATTCGTGAATATCGTATCCTATAGTTGCTAAAAAGGCCTTTTCTTCCTCACATGTAATAAGGAGTATTAAAGAAAGCTAACAATAGGTTAAGAGAAATTAGATTCATTCTTATACCTCATACTATAATGCAAGATCCGCTCTTGCATTATGTTTTTTCTTGTTTCTTATATTATCTTTCTTTGTTTTAAATTAAAACTCCGTTCAGTTGCTAAAAACCTCTAGATGTAAGGCATAAGAAATATAAGTTTATGAGAAATATAAGTGGACTTCCCTCGTAGAGTGGCATCTTTTATAAGACCCGAGTCTCTCAGTGGGAGTTCATGCTATTTTGGCTTCCTTTTAGCCATGCAGGGCGGCTATCCATATGTGTTCCAATATGACGTTTATTTTTTGGTAATGAGTCAAGAGAAAAGTTTTGAATTTGACATTTTCTTATACTCTCTAAAAAGAGGTCATGGACTTCTTTTTGCTTAGGAACCCCCCTATTTTTTATAGAAAAAGAATTCACCAACTACCTATTATTTTTCTCTTTCAATCGTGGCTTGGTATCGTTAGTAATACTCTATTTACCTTCTCTTTAGCAGGAGGAGTTTTTCAACGCAACTAATGTATACTGATAGCCTAGATTCCTTAAAGTTACAAGTGGGTATCCGCTAATCTACCTACCATTTATACATAATATATGCACATTCCTCTCTTTAGCAAGGGATCTAAAATCAAACTTGTGTATAAAAGTCAAGTAATGTAATGGAAGTTGGCCGTTAAACTTCACCCATCACTCCCTAACTAAATATAAAAGTCCATTTTGATCATTGAAATTTAAAAATCATGCAAATTATACAATTTCAATACCTTAATATTTTTTCCATTCAATTTTAGTACAAAAAATTATTTTTGTTATTTTTTAGTATTTAGTTGGGAGAGGAGAAAGAGAGCTCATCAAATCTTGGCGATAGAGAGATAAAAATGTCATTGACACCGATTTAAACCACTAAAATGGATGATATATGTGTCAAATGATTCCATGTGATGAGGGAAGTTCATATTAAGTGCTTTTTACCTCTAATGTTTATGGAAAAATATATTTGAACTCGAGTTGATTTTATTTTTTGGGCCAATTTTTTGGGTTTTTTAAGCCATGGATAGATTTACACAGTTCTTATGATGTTTTTATAGGTGCTTTAGGTTAAAAATAGGCTGAAAAACAAGTTTTTGAGTGATAGAACTTAAGCCCATATTTTATGACCATCACAGTAGTTGAAATCTTGGCAAATCAAACATCGCATCATATGATTCGCATCATATGATTGTTTTTTTTGAAATATTCAAAGCGTACAACATGTTGTCTGCTCCAATTATATATATATATATATAAAATTAAGTGCCCAGTCATGTAGGTCATGAAAAAATGGATCAAACATGTAAGTTTGGCTTGTCAGGCCTAGCAGCGCCTAGTTATTATTTTTTTTTAAAAAAAATTAATGATTCTTTTTTTTTATGATTTTTTTCTAAATTTTTTAATTTATATTTAAATTAGTACCCCTTCTATCTTTTATTTTGTTTGAAAAATATTTTTTTAAATGATGATTATTTTTTTAGTATGCATTTAAATTTGATGAGTTTTTCTTATTTATTTATATTTTTTTATATGGATGAAATTTATTTTTGAAAATAAAATCTTTGTATTTTCAGATAATATTTCTAGTATGTGCAATATTGGATGATATTTCTTTTCCCTTTTATTTTATTCAATCAATTTAATTTGTGTCTCTATTTGAATTATTATTTACTTAAATAAAAAATATTTTAATAAATAAATTTATCAAATACAACATGGTAAATGTCTTATCTTTCGAGATTAAATATCTTGATTTACATTTGTCTCTTGATTTTTCAGGTTTTAATTTTTAGGTATCATTAATGACTTTTTAATTTGTATCTCTATTTTTATTATCGTTTTCTTAAATAAAAATATTATTTTAATAAATAAATTTAGCAAATACAACCAGATAAATGTCTTATCTTTCGAGATTAAATATCTTGATTTACATTTATCTTTTAATTTTTCAAGTTTTATTTTTTAGATATCGTTAATAATTTTTTATTTGAATTTAGATTTTTTAAAATATAAAAATAGATGGAAAAAATTGTGTGTGTTTAACGTTTTTATAAAAATAAAAATATATGAATTGCGGTTATCAAGTTTCACATAACCAAGTCATTAACAATATACTAAAAGGTGTGTGTAGCTTTCCCCATGCTACATATATATTATAATAATAAGCCACTTATATATAATAACATTAATAATAATAATAATAATAATAATAATAATATAATATATATTGCTCTTTTTTTTTGTTTTTATTTGTTTCGTTCTTTTTCCTGTTTTTTTATCCTTTCATGGCTTCTTTTTTGTTTTTGTTTTTTTCTGTGTTTTTTTAATAAATATTTTTTTAATTTAGTTTGTTAATATTAAATTTTTTATTTAATTATCAGACTTTTATGACATGGATTTCGAGTTTGATTGGTTAACCTGGTTTGATGAGTTAACCCAAAATATTTATGGTTAACCCATCAACTTTTTTTTTTTTTTGCTTTTTCTCTTTTTAATTAATTTTTTGTTTAATTTAGTTTGTTAATGTTAAATTTTTTTTCTATTTAATTATCAAACTTTTATGACACATATCCTGGACTTGATAGATTAACCTAGTTAATTTCGGGTTAACCTGTCAATTTTTTTTCTATTTGGTTATCAAATTTTCATGACACGAATTTTTTCTTCATTGCTTTTTTCTTCCTATTGATTTTTTTTCTTTTTTTTTTCTTTCTAAAGACCTACACACAAGGCTCTTGGGTCAAGTGTTACAACCAGACTCACTTAAATTTGAGTTATGTAAATTTAATAATATTATTAATATTATAAATATTACTCTTGAGTATATCTTTACTGAAAGATCTAACACTTTTAGATCTTAGCATTTTTTGATGTTTTTTATGCAAGGAAAAAAATAACACGTGGCATATGCCTTTGTATTTTTACTGTGGACTGCATAGTGCAGTGAAAAAGCTAATGCCTTTAGTTTTGTTTTTTGCCTTTTTTTTTAATTTAGTTTCTTAATATTAAATTTTTTGTGTTTAATTATCAGACTTTTATAACATAGATTCCAGGTTTGACGAGTTAGCCTAGTTGATTTAGATTTTTTTTTTTCTTCCTGTAGTTTTTTTCTCTTTGTTTTGTCCTTTTTAATTAAACTTTTTTTTTACTTATATATTATTATTATTATTATTATTATTATCATCATTATCATTATTATTATAACATATACTAAAACTGCTAAGTGTTTCACTATGCACTGCATAGTGCATTCCATAGCGAAACGATGAGCTGTCTTCTTTTTTGTTTTTCATTTTTTTCTTTTTTATTTAAATTTTTTTAGTTAGCTATCATACTTTCATAACACGAATCCCAATTTTAATGGGTTAATCTGATTTAATGGGTTAACCTAGTTGATTCAGATTGTTTTTCTTTTTTCTTATTATTTTTGTTCTTCTGATTTCATCTTTTAATATTGTATGCAGTTCACAGTAAAAAGACTGATATCTTTATTTTTATTTTTATTTTTGCTTTTTCTTTTTTTTATACCTTTTACTTTGGACTGTACAATGCAATCCATGGTGAAAAGATAATGCATTTTTTTTCATTTTTATTAATTTTTTTATTTTGTTTGTTGATATTAATTTTTTTTTCTATTTAGTTATTAAAGTTTCATGACACGAATCTTAGATTTGACCGGTTAACCCAGTTAATTCAAAAAAAAAATTCATTAGTTTTTTTCTTCTTATTAGTTTGTTTTTTTATTATGTAAAAAAATTAACTCGTGGCATCGCACGGGTCAGATAACTAGTACCTATCTATTCACTGTAATTAAAAATGCAATGAGTGGAGAATTCTACAAACCAAACCTCATCAAATTCCTTAATTTAAACTCTCCATTAAGCATACAAAATCCCTTAAGCCAAGCCACACAAAACCATAACCAAGAGGTAAATAGAAGATTGTATGTACGCAATTACAATGAACTTTAAGATAGAGAATCAAGTGATAATATGTTTAAATTATAACATGGTGATCAAAATAAATTACCTAATATTGAAAAGAATTTGGTATCAACTCCTCTAATTTACTGTTCATAAGAACAGTAATAAAGGTGGCCTCTTTTCTTTTTTCATTCCCCCTTCCTTTTTTATTTTTTTCTATTTTGCATCTCTTTTTCCTTTTTGTTTTTTCAAATCTTTCAATTTGATCTTTTAATATTCACTTTATTTTAAATTTATTTTCATAAATTATTTTGGTTTATTTTCTTTAAAGTTTTTACAGTCTCAAATAAAATCATAATATTTCATTTGTACTTAATTTTACAAGCATTTATTATTTATTATTGTATAATTAAGTATTATTTGTTATCGTATAATTAAGTAAAAATCATTTATAAAAAATAAAATTTTTAAACCCAATAACATCTTAATATCAAAATAAAATATCATTCTGAATTATTTAAAAAAAAATTATGTTTTCCATTAATTATTCAGGTTATTTTCAAACCTTTCAAATTTATTTTTAAGCCCGCACTAAGCAGAAGTTTGAGTAAATAGATTTTAAAATTGATTTGTTAGATCTTGATCTGAATATTTATTTTATGTTGAAAAATTTTTGGATTCTAGCCATAACCTTGTAAGCTAGTTTTTAGCTAAAACAATAGATTAAATAGTAAATAAGTAAAATATAAGAATATATATTATGCTTCTTTTTTAAAAAAAATAAAAAGATAAAATAAGAATACGGCGAAAGAAGGGGGTAGAAGTAAATGAATAAAACAAATGAAAAGCAAAATACATGGCTACTACATATAATATTTTTTGACGGGTCTTTTGTCAAAGAGAGAAGAAAATGATGACGTTCCTTTTTGTGTTCTTTTTCTTAATGATTGCTTCATGTATAAACAATGTAGAATGTGCTTAAATACTTGTATTATGTATTTCAAAAAAATACATCAATTATCTAATTTATATCACGTATCATTTTTTTCTGTGACAAGTGTATCTTTTCATCTCCAGTTAAATCCGATAGATTTTTTTTTAATATCTACTAAGATACCAATGAAATCAAATAAAAAATTAATTCAATAGACTGACCGGTGACAGATTTTGGTTGGTGTTTGGCTCCATGTTTTAATTGAAATTTTCTGAAATTTTAAATTTTTTATGTTTTTTATTATTTTGATATATTAATATTAAAAACATTTTTTATATAAAAAATTATATTTTGATGTGTTTTTTATTATTTTGATATATTAATATTGAAAACATTTTTTATATAAAAAATTTTATTTTGATGTTTTTTTTAAATATACTTTAAAAAATAATTGTTTATCACTATTTCAAACATAATGTATCTGCTATCTCCCCCAAGGCATGGTAATTTAGGTGAAAATTAATCAAACTTCAGTTATTAAAAAAAAATGTTTGGCTCCATGTTTTAATTGGAATTTTTTGAAATTTTAAATTTTTTTATACTTTGTATTGTTTTGATATAATAATATTAAAAACAATTCTTTTATAAAAAATATTATTTTAATATATTTTTAAATAAAAAAATATTTTAAAAATAACTGCTATTATTATTCCAAACACATCAGCTAACTGATATCTCCCCAAGGCACGGTAATTTAGGTGAAAATTAATCAAACTTCTGTTATAAAAAAAGTTATTATGTAAAGAAAAGTAACATGAAGTTACCTAACTTTAGAAGACTTTGTTTTATTTCTGATTAGATTTGCAAAAAAGTCCTTTGAGTAACCTAACTTGTCTTTAATTCACGAATTCAACATATTTACTCCACGGCACTGCACGCCTCATTTGAAATTGGACTTTGCCTTTGCCTTTTGAACTAGCTTGAGCTAGAACTATGGAGGATTCAAATCAGGGTAAGAACGAAAATAAAAAAGAAAAAGAAAAAAAGAAATCATGTGCGTAATTGAAGCAAAATTACTGGGAAGGCAGAATATAAAATGTTCCCAAAAACCCATTTCTTGCCCTTTACTCTCAGGAGGAGTGCTTTTTTCCATTGACGAGACTGTGCAGACCACCAGCCACGACTTCTTCGTGGCTTCAAGGGATTATTAATTGTGATTAAGGTTAAACTAATCCATGTTGATTGATTAAATACTGTCGTCATTATCGAAGGTTACGGTAAAAAAAAAAAAAAAAAAAATGACTTGGCCTTAATGTATACTCAACTCAAGGCCGGTCCCTTCCTCTCTGGTGCTCCTTAAAATAATAGCAACTTGCAGGGTTGGGCATCCACCACCCCACCGAGGAAACTACATTAAAGCCCATTTTGATGCAGATTGGAGATCTAATTTTTTAAATTTATATCTTTTTTAAATATCTTAAAATATACGTAAGACATTGTTAACAGCAATGATGATTGTGATTGATTGATATAGAAGCTGGGATGGGGTAGAAACATTGAACCAATAATTTGAGCATCACGACGAGGCAAGCAAGTTGTAGATCACACACACTGGTCTTACCCTATCGACTTGCAATTAATTCAATTCAAGAGAGAAGAACTTTATAGTATTTCTGAAGGAGAGAAGATCGTGACAAAAAAAGAAAACTAGCTAGCTAGATGGAAGCTGCCTGCCACGATTGGAAGAGAGGGCATCTGAGCCCAGTTGAAGGGTAAAATTGTTGATTCCATCGGTTTTGTGATGGAAGCCGATCCCTGTCAAGAAACATGCTTAAGGATGGATTCTATACAACTTCTTAAAAAATAATATTTCTTCTATCTAGAAACTTACCTGACGTGGTTTTGCTAATCCTGGAGGTGGTTTTGGTTTTGGTTTAGTTTTGCTCATCCTGGAGGTGGTTTTGGTTTTGGTTTTGGTTTTGTATTATATATAATCACTAAATTTCTTGTATTGTTGCGTTCTGCGGTGGTTGATTTTAGTTATTAATGTTGTTTGCTGGAGTGGCTATAAAAGGAGATCATAAAATATAACGTCCTCTTGTAAAAGTTGATTGATGTAAAATTATCCATTACATTGTTAATCTGAGGTTTAAAAAAAATTATAAAATAACCAACAAAAATCTTATCTTAATTAATTAAAGTTATATTCAATTGATTATCTCCATCATGCATATGTAACAAAACATGAACGAGAAATATAAATTGTAATAAAATTAATTAATTATTCAAAGAATTTACAAATTTACTAAAAAATATAGCATGAGAATCACTCAATTACATAAAAAAGAACTTCTCACTCAATTACATAAAAAAGAACATATAATATGTGACAACCTTAAATAAAAAATTATCAAGATGAATTATAAGTTATACCATATATCACTGGAAAAGTATGAATATCTAATTTTCAATTCAACTAAAATCACATCAAAATTTATTACGTAGCTTCTTATCCAATCTTTCTATAATTTTCATAAGCTCCCTTGCATGCCCTTCTCAAATATGAATCAAATTAATTAAGGTTTGCTCTTCATCTTTTTACATCCTTTCTAAAAGAAGTGATCATTTATACTGTATTTTTTTAAAAAAATAACCAAACCAAAAAGTAAAAAAACCAAAACCAGTTCAAACAAACAAGTTTCGATTCGGTTTGGTTTTTTAAGACAAAACCAGTTTAAACCAGTTTGGCTAGATTTTTCAGGTTGGCTTGGTTTTAGCTTGGTTTGGCTATGTTTTTTTTCCAGTTTGGTTTGGTTTTTCAGTTTGGGATTGGTTTGGTTTTTTGATTTCAGACTTATAAAACTGAAACCAAACTAAACTAGTAGGTTTTTTCAAAATTTTAATTGGTGTAATTGGTTTTTTAGGTTCGATTTTTTCAATTATTTTTTTCTGATTTTGTCGGTTTAATTGGTTTTTTTATTTTTTTGCTCACCACTACTCACTAAGTCTACCTTAACTCATGTATCTCGAAGAAGTTGATTAATTGAATCCATGAAGCTTTTTGCTCTGAGTCTTGTGAATGGAACTTCTAATGAATTTCTTAGTGTTGAAGCTAAGATCACATCAAGGATAAATAGGTTTTCTCATGGGAAAGAGATATTCAGGAACTCATAATAGAGGATATATATATTTAACCCATTAAGTGGCAATGATAAATAGAGACAAGTTAAAGAATTATCTAGTCAATTGATAGAGATGGAAAAGAGATCGAGATGATTATGATATTGAAACTGATTTTTTTTTTATATTTCTAATTCTTTTATGGATTGATATACCACCAAAATTTGATGATGGAGAAGCTCAAGATGTTATTAAGCTTTAGGGTATTAGAAATTCTAAAAATTCTATAAGTTAGGATTTATAAAGATTCCCTTATGAAAGTGAAGAACTTTTTGATACTCAAAAAGAGTTCCTTGGAGCTAACTTTAAAAATATTAAAGTAGTAGAAATTTTTAGCCACAAAGAAATTAATAGATCAACTTGTTTTTCATTGCCAATAATCAAGTGTGCAAAGTTAACGCTCGAAGAATTCCAAGCTAGGTTTAGTGTTATTAACAAGATGTGTTGCCAAAAAAGAAATTCCTAGTTGTTATTGAGGATAATATAATTATGATGGTGATTAACACTTAAAAGTTTATTTTTTATCAAGGTTTTATGTCATCATTTTGCACTTGAAGTATCAATAACTCCTTAACTAAAGTATGTTTTATAATAAAATATCTAATAATATAAAACACCTTTAGTTTGTGGTGAATGTTTATTTTAAATGCAAGCCTATCACATAAATGAAAGGATTGATTGATGAATTTCTGAACTGAGATTGAAAGGACAAAGATATGGTCAAACTTAGAAAAGAGATGTCGGTGTAATCCACGCTGGAACACTGTTCGGTAATTGAGTCATATCTGGAGCTATAGATCTCATATTTATATCTACTTTATCTGGATGAAAAAATAAAACATAGGCCTACAACTTTCATATAGAGCCCAAGACTTAAAAAGGTTATTTTCAAGTCCAAATTGTAGCAACAACAAAAAAGTCAGAATCTATCCTATAACCCATTTGGAAAAAGATATTAATTTTTTTGTCGTATCAAATGAATTTTGAATTCAATGCTTAGTTAAAAAATTTGGTTTATTATGTGCGTTAAAGAATGATAAAGAATTGGATTAGTCAATAGAGAAATACATTTCTTTTAGCATTGTATATGGCTTTGAACATGAGCATGTTACTAGTAAATATGATGGCTTTTAATAGAAAGGTTGAGCATGTAAAGTGTTAGAAACTTTTGATTTGTCCTTTATAAATTAGAGGTAAGAGTAATTTAAATTCAAGAATGAGTTCTTTTTAACTTGAGGAGATTAAGATGTTTTTTTCTTAACATAAAAATTTATGTTAATAGACATGTTTTTTATGTATTTGTTGCATCAAGATGAAATTTTACTAGAAAATTATAAATACCTTGTTTTATATAAAATTAAGATCTTGTACTCATTGGATATTTATAAAGCGTTCAAATAAGACCTAGAAGTTACTATTTAAAATTTAATATATTTTTTAGTTGATTTAGAATTTTTTTCTAATTAATTTAGAGATATTTTATTATTTTTAAAATTTATTTAAGATATTTTTTCTAGTATAAAAGCAATCTAAAGAGCTTTAAGAATGATTTTTTATTAGAAAAAATTTAAAATAATAAAATTTAAAATTAAAATATTTTTTAACACCATGAAAATGCATTGTTTTCACTCTAGAACATTGCATGCCTCATTTGAGTCTGAGCTTTGGTGAATTCTAATATGGGTAAAAAAATAATTTAAAATTATATGTGTTATTAACAAAATTTAATCGGAGAGGGATTTTCACTATACAATGTGAGTTAAAATATTATTCATTGAAAGGATGTTTTCATGGTTTTGTCCCTGATAAAAATAATCAACATTAATTATTAGGGGCCAATGGAGTATTTTCAGTAACTACAAAATTTACCCAGGATAAATAAGTTTTTTTATACTTTAATTGTATAAAAAAATGACAAAAATACTATTGAAAATAAAAAAAAATTTAAACTAGCATTAATGAGCATTTTTATATTATCACAATAATTTTTTTAAATTTTTAATTATCAATCAGTCTAGAGGGAATAAAAAATAAAACAAAAAATATAAAGCATAATGAAATGATTAAAATATCATTAGAAGCCAAAAAATGTAAACTAATATTTTTTGTTTTTTTCACAATAGTCTTCTCATTAGTATCAGGTCAATTAAGAAAAAAAATTAGTATTTAACTAGATATATATATAAAAAAGATTGGTGTGCATGTGGTGTAGTCTTTGGTGAATGGGAGGCACCCCTGCTATTCAGACGGCACATGTGATGCCTCTCAATATCTAAAAATGCTCTTTTATCATAACGATTGAAGTTTTATTGTGTTCTTATCTTGTTGGTATAATTTGTATCGTTGATGGTTGTCTAGTTTGTCATTGACGAGCCTTTATTTATTTATTTGTTTCTCTTCCTCCTTCCTTGAAAATCACAACTTGACCCTTTTTGTTATATATCAAATTTAGTTTTTATTCTTTTGATTTTTATTTTTTTCTTCGTTTTATTGTAGAAGTTTTATTTGTTTTTTATTTTGTCTTTCAATCTCAATTTGCCATATATTATTTTCTTTGATTTGGTCCTCATTTTTTTATTATTTTTTTAGTCTTTTTATTGAATTAATTTTTTTTTTAATTTCATCATTCAATAAAAAATTTATGATATAAGCAAAAATTAAAGACTATAACAAATAAAGAACTTATAATTTTTTTTATGAGTGAAAAAGGTTGTAAATGTGAATATTAAATTCACAAGGTTATTCTCTCTAAGATAATAATAATGAAATTTGTCTCCTTACGAGTTTACAAAATCCTTAAACAGGCCATAAACCCTATATAAACTAATACTTGAAGACAAAAATCCAAAAATAACAAGAAAATAACCATAAAATCCAAAACAATGCATGTAATTTGAATAACAAGAAAAATCACAAAATTATCAAAATTAGGATCTCGGGGTAAGATTTTTTATATCTAAAGATCCAATGGTCTAATTAGCAATTTCATAAATATTTTAAGGAAAATAACATCTAAAACCTCTTATAAAAATTTAAATGTAATTCAATAATCAAATATAAAGTTATGTTATTTTAAGTTATCACTTTGGTATGGTGTAACTAGATCTTCTTTTAAGTCTAAATCTATCTTAATGGTCTATAAATACATATGCTAGGTCATCCATGTAATTTATCCGAGGCAAATTCATATCTAGTTGCTACATACTCATATCTAAGTACGTGGAATCTTTTATTATTGCAACCTCGACAACATCAATTCATTTTTATTTTTTTATTTCAATCTTAATCCTAATTCTTTTTATTATTTTTCTAGTCTTATTTTCAGTTAATTTTTCTTTTCAATTTTACCTTTCAATAAAAAAAATAAATTTATTTTGTATTTTAGTTTTGAACCCATTATTTTAATTGTCATCTTTTGTTTTGGATCTTTTTGTGTAATTGATATTTTTTTTTCAAGTTAATATTTGAACTTTTAATTCGTTGAAAATTAAGTTTTATAATTTTTTCAAATAAGATGCTTCTAGTCTAATGCCCTTGATCACGAGTTTGAAAAGTTAATACTAGTTGACATTGTTTCTTTTACTTGTGTTCTTTTTAGCTTTATGATTTTTTATATTTTTTTTATGGTTGTTGAACACACTATTTATTGTCTAAGTTACATATTTGTCATGCTAATTTAAATTGAATTAAACTGATTTTTTTAACCTAATTTCATCGTTTCATATTAATCAAATGAGCTCCATCATTTTTTTTTTTTACAAACAAAAAAAAAAGAAGAATTTTTTCTTAGGTTATTGTTACAATTTCTTCTTCACTTTTTTATTCAGTTCATTTGTTGTTATTTTCTAATTTTTTATCATCTGATTTTTATTTTTTTAAATAAAAAACATGTTTGTGCTATCTAAACATTAATTTTTAATGCAAAGAAAATATCACCGCGCAGCGCAGTTAGGCAGGTAGTTAAAGCTAAATTACTGGGAAGGCAGATTCTAAAATGTTCAAAGAAAACAAAAACGTTTATTGCCCTTTCCTTTTAGGATTGGCTCCTGCTTAGCTTCCTGGGACTATTGGATGAGGATGTGTCGACCACCAGCCATGACTTCTGCTTAGCTTCCAGGGATTATTAATTGTGATTAACGTTAAACTAATCCGTGTTGATTGATTAAATACTGCCATCATCATCAAAGATTACGGGGAAAAACACAGATGTTCTGATCCATTCCTCTCTTGTTTTTTTAACATACAACTTGCAGAGTGTGGTATCCACCAGTCCACCGAGAAAACTATGTTTGAAACCCATTTGATGCAAATTGGAGATATAAGTATCTTGAAAAAAACGCAAATAATTGCAAACAGCAATAATGATTGTGATTGATTGATATATATAAGCTGAGATGGGATAGAAACATTGAACCATTAATTTGAAACTCATAGTTGGGAGAAAAGATCGTGATAAAAAATCTTGCTAGTTGTTTGGATTTGCCTTGTGAAAGTTTTTTTATTTTAAATTAATATTTTTTTAATATTTTTATATTATTTTGATATGATAATATTAAAACTAATTTTAAAAAAAATTTAAAAAATATTATTTTATTATATTTTAAAATAAAAAAAACACTTTAAATATTAATGATTATCACACTTCCAACTATGCTAGAACTGCCCACCACGATTAAAAGAGGGAAGAGCATGACCAAATTGTAGCGCAATAAAAAAGACATGTTTTAAAGAAAATAAAATCATAAAATAGTGCACGATTTCCAATAATTTATCAATTTTTATTTTCTTTAGAGTTTTTCCCAAATCTTTTCTTTTATAGGTGGGGCTCAATATAGTAATCAAAACAAAACTTTTAAAAGTGATATTAGATTATTATTTATTATATTTTCAATTTAATATTTTATTATATCTATTTTATTCACATAATCAAACTTAATTTTATTTTTAAAATAAAAAAGACTGATTAATTTTCTATTTCTTAATTAATTTTTTTACATGTATTAATTATAATATAAAAATTAACCTCTCTTTCTTTCTTTCTTTATTTTATGTTTTTACGTGAAACTTTTTATCTTCTATGTTTTTATTTGAGACTTTTTAATAACAACATAATAATAAGAATTATATTATTTTAAATAACTAACTTCATTAGAAACTATGGAAACTTCATACAAAATTATTCAGATTTCAAATATCATGTATGTTAATTCAATAAATATTATCCATTCAAATGTTTTCATTTATAAGAAATTTGAAGTAATTTTCATTGACACTTAATAAAAAATTATTAAATATATAATCAAATAATATGTCTGAAAACCCTCGGCAAAAAAATAATGATACGCAAACATTTTTTTTTTAATATGAAAAAGACTTGAATTTTTTTAATTAGCATAATAACTTAAAAATTTTGGCAGAATAACACAAATTAAAAAAGTTTTGGCAAAATATTACGCTTCCACCTTGTCGTGCTTTTAAAACACAACATTTACTAAATATCGCTATTTTCAGGCATTGCAAAATAGTTGTTGTGATTCAAAAGAGAGACAATTAAATATATCATCCTTTAGAAGAGAGATAACTTAACATGTCATGCTTCATAAGCGTAACATATCATGAAATTAAAACCCCTCCTCGGATAAAAAAATATAGGCATATAAATCCACAACCTTCCTCTCTCTAAAAAAAGCCCACAATAATTTCTTTTGACCTTAAAACACCTAAAAATCAAACACATCTTAGTCTTCAACCATCCTAGGATGTTTTCCTTTTCAAAATCAGTTGTTGCCACCTCTATGCTTGCCGTCATAACATTTTTTCTAGTCCTATAAGTAAGGTAAATATAGTACTTTGCTATGAATTTGTGTTTGGTTTGTGAATTTGCTATGAATTTTGGCAAATAATGTTGGAATGATGTGATTTAGTTAAAATTGCAACCAATTAACTGAAATCCAATTTGTTTTTTTTTTTTTTATAGAATGTCTTATAACATATTTATGTTAAGTCATTATGTTGTCTCTATTAGTCTCGATGTGAATAGTAGTGTCACATACAATGGCATGATTAATTTATTGTTAAATGGTAATTTAGACATGTCATATACGAAAATGAAAGAAACTATTTGTCATGAACTTGGGTTGAATTATAATGATATTGATATTGAAATAACTTAGAGATGTCAAAATAACGAATATCAATATTATTTTGTACCAATTGTTTGTGATAGTCGTTTTAAGACAATGATTGATTGTTTCATAGGTTGAATACAATAATATTTTATGTGAGTAGTTGATTAGTACTTAAAAGTGTATTTTTATTAAGGTTTTATATCATCGTACTGCACTTAAAGTATCATGAAATTCAGTGTATTTTTATTAAGATTTTATATCATCGTACTACACTTAAAGTATCATGAAATTCCGTAACTTAAGCATGTTTTATAATAACAAATCTAATAACATAAGATATCTTTAATTTATGGTAAATGCTCATTTTGAATGCAGACATATCTCACAATTTAAAGGATCAATGTGTTTAACTATTGAAAGTAAAAAGACAAAGAGAAGGCTAAGCTTAAAGATTAAATGCCGAAAAGACAAAGAGAGGGCTAAGCTTAAAGGTTAAATGCCGGTTCAATTCAAACTGGAATATTATTTAGTTATTAGATCATAACTGAGCTGTAGAACATGGATTTAGTTTTGGTTTATATGGATGGAAAGCTAAAATATAGGCCTAAAATTTTCATGAGAGTCCAAGATTTAAAATGACCACTTTCAAGTTCAAATTGTAGCAATAAAAGAGATGTCAAAATCTATCCTACAGCCTAGATATTGTTTAGTGTTCAACTTATATCTCGAGTTTTAGAAGTCCAAATAAGATCATTCTTGTTTTGTTAGAAAGCTGAGACAAATGCCAAGAACTTTCATAAAGACTATATGTTCACATTCTGACATTAGTAATGACGTTTTGTTCAAATAAGAAGATAATGGTAGTTACCAAGTCAAGAGCTAGTCACTCATTCAATAATTAGTCATCAAATCAATAGTTCTAAATTTTAGCCTATAAAAGGAGCTATTTGACCTACATTTAGATATCTGGTTTTTCATATCAAAATTTTATTCTTACTTTCTTTCTTTGTATTTTGTAATGTTCAAGTTTTATTTTATGTTATATTATTCTCTTGTTTATGCTTTTCATTTCCTTTCATTTACTAAGTTA